>NW_027467549.1:35000-60000 GCF_046742065.1 Oratosquilla oratoria
TGATCCATATCTAGGTCGGATGCGAAAAAAAAATCATATTAATAATAAAATAATAAATAAAAACCATAATAATGTAAAAAACAAATAAAATACATGAATAAATGCATAGGTATAGTTAAATAATAAACAAACAGGTAAATAGTAAATAATAATAAATTGACATATAACTAATGATAAATGAAAATCAGACAGACAAATGAGAAAAAAACAAAAACAAATAATATAAGATAAAAATATAATCATTACAGCATCCTACTTAGGTATTTATCTTAATGATTCTTAAAGCTTCGAACTGAACTACATTGCACTACTTGTGCAGGAAGTTTATTCCATTCATTAACTACACGGTTGGCAAAGTTGTTTCTACCTACTTCCAAATTGAATCTATTTCCGGACAGTTTGAGACCATTGTTTCTTGTCTGATTCTCATTCAATGTAAAAATCTTGTCACTTTTGATGTTGTTAATTCCCTTTAGAATCTTAAAGACCTGTATCAAGTCACCTCTGAGTCTACGCCTTTTTAGGGAAAACAGATTCATATGTTTTAGTCGATTTTCGTATGATTTATTTTTGATATTTGGAATCAGTTTTGTGGCTCGCCGTTGTACTTTTTCCAGTCTGTCAATGTCTTTAATGAGATTCGGTGACCATTCGGAAACAGCATATTCCAAATGTAGACGAACTAACGATTTATATAGCTTGTTAATGAGTGATGGACTTTTGAAATCAAAAGATCGCGCAATCAGTCCTAGAATCTTGTTTGCTTTCTCAGAGGCTGAAATATACTGCTTGGATGATTTGAGATCGTTGCTGATAATTACGCCGAGATCTTTTTCACTATCCACTTTTGTTAACGAATTTCCAAACAACTTGTAATCGTACTTACTGTAATTTTTACCTATGTGCATTACCTTGCATTTACTTGTGTTAAATTTCATTAGCCACTTTTCAGACCATTGCTGTAATTTATCTAAATCTTCTTGAATATCTAATTGGTTTGAGTGATCATTTGCCACTCCGCACAGTTTTGTATCATCAGCAAATTTGGAAACACTAGATTTTAGTCCATGGTCTATATAATTTATATATACTATGAATAGAAGTGACCCAAGAACGGAACCCTGAGGAACTCCACTTGTAACATTTTTCCATCCAGAAGTTTTTCCATTTAAAACAACTCTCTGTTTTCGACCATTCAACCAATTACTAGTCCAACCTAATAGGCTACCACTTATTCCGTGTAAAGCTAATTTAGTAAGTAGTCTTTCGTGTGGAACGGTATCAAAAGCTTTTGCAAAGTCTAGATATATTAAATCTATATTGTTTCTTTTGTCATAATTCGAGATAACTGTTTTGTAGAATTCGAGTAAGTTAGTCACGCAAGAACGTTTCCGTCTGAAACCATGCTGGCTCTCATTTATCAAACAGTTACTTTCTAAATGATGTTCGATAGCATCTTTGATGATAGTTTCCATTATTTTTCCTACGATTGAAGTCAAACTTATAGGCCTATAGTTATTTGGTTTCTTTTCGTCACCTTTTTTGAATATGGGAGTAACGTTAGCTAGCTTCCATTCTCTTGGGACATCTCCGGATATGATGGATTTCTTGAAAATAATTTCTAATGGAACGACAATCTCATTTTTCATTTCCTTTAAGATTCTTGGATGCCAACCGTCAGGCCCTGGTGTTTTATTAACTTTGAGTTTGTCTATACACCTTTTAATTTTTTCTTTTGTTATATTTACTGTAGTGAGTAAGTTTACCCTAGACTTTTCACAGGTTTCAGTTTGGAATTCACTTTGAGGTGTTTCGTTTACGAATACCGAGCTAAAATAATTATTTAAGATATTGCACATTCCTTCATTTGAATATTCAAGTTGACCGTCAGCAGATAACAGTGGACCAATGTGATTCCTAACAACCTTTTTATCTGTAATGTAACTATAGAATTCTTTGGGATTCTCTTTGGATTTATCAGCGATGTTCATTTCGTATTGTCGTTTTCTTTTTCTTATTGTCTTTTTTAAATCTCTCTGTATTGATACATAACTTTCATAGTCATTAGATGCACCCGAGCACGTATATTTCTTATAAGCCTGTCTCTTTTTAGCAATACTTTTTTCAGTTTCTTTGTCGAGCCACTTTGGGCGAGCCTGATTTGGGGGAAGTCGGTCCTTGAAAGGAATGTAAGTTTAAATCATCTTAGTGAGCGTATTTTGAAATATTTCCCACATCTGATCTACAGGTCTTTCGTTTAATTTTGCCTCCCAATCTGTAAGCTGAAGCTCCTGACGTAGTCCTATGAACTGAGCTTTACTGAAATCGGGTATTTTGGAAGCACAAGTATCTATTCTAAAATTGTTTAAGAGTTTGAATCTATATATATGTATATATATATATATATATATATATATATATATATATATACATATTAATACATATATGTTTATATATACATATAAATACATATATGTTGATATATATATATATGTATATATATATATAAATATGTGTGTGTGTGTGTGTGTGTGTGTGTGTGTGTGTGTGTGTGTGTGTGTGTGTGTGTGTGTGTGTGTGTGTGTGTGTGTGTGTGTGTGTGTGTGTGTGTGTGTGTGTGTGTGTGTGTGTGTGTGTGTGTGTGCGTGTGTGTGTGTGTGTGTGTGCAAAATAACCACAGGAGAAGGGAAACTTGTAGACAGTAAGTACTTTCGTATATTACATCTTCAGACTAAATGACAGAGATACAGAGTTGGGTTTAAATATAAGTATCAGGGGGCAACAATAAGTGGGGAAGGGGGGAGACAATACAGTGTAAGGAGGGGGGTTGAACTTACTTCTGTCGACCTGAACAACACGTAAAGCTCAATCTGGCGGAAAGATCTCGGTGACCATTTGGGTTACCAATTTATCAAATTTGAAATGACCATAGCTTAAGTTTATTTTTATTTTTTTCAAACGTGCCCGATATTAAGCAGGATTCTATTATATTTCTTTCTTGTAGGCTTTTTCCTTTGGCTAAAATTGTTACCTTAGACCAATCAATATGGTGGTTATATAATGCTTTATGTTGAAATAACGGATTATATATATATATATATATATATATATATATATATATATATATATGAAGGTTGAAAAAGAAGTCACGGATCTAGTTCCGAGTTCCTGAGCTTATTCCTGACCGGTTTCGCTCTATGCTTCTTCTGAAGAAGCATATAGCGAAACCGGTCAGGAATAAACTTAGGAACTCGGAACTAGAACCGTGACTTCTTTCTCCACCTTCATCAACTTCTCACATCAGGATACGCTATTCTTTTTAATTGATTCCTGATGGTTGTTATCTCCATTTCCAAATAATGTGGACTACATAATCTAAGTGCCCTCAGGAAAAGACCTGAGGCAACACTATATTTAATTTTATCAGGATGGTGACTGAAAAAGTGCACATAACCCCCCGTATGTGTGGGCTTTCTGTACACTGTGAAGGACAATTGGTCCTGATGCCGTATTAATAGGATATCTAAAAATGGTAGTCTATTGTCCACCTCCCATTCAACTTTGAATTTAATATTAGTGGCTAAGTTGTTTAGTTGTTCAAAGAAAGCATCAAAAGATCCCCATTCGTCATCCCAAATCGTAAAGATGTTGTCCACATACCTGTACCAAAACATTCCTTGTGGCTTAATGTCTTGTAAAAGCACTGTCTCGAAATACTCCATATATAGGTTAGCTAACACTGGGGAGAGCTTAGATCCCATTGAACATCCGAACTGCTGTTTATAATATTAATCTTTAAATGAGAAAGTATTTGTGTTAGCACATAATTCCATTGATTTAATGATTTTGCTGACAGAGATTGGTAGTTGGTCCCGATAATTTTGTAATTTTGTTTCCAAGAAAGCTAAAACCTCAGCTACGTTGATGCAGGTGAACAAAGAAACTACATCAAGACTTAGTAATTTTCTCTGCCCAGATAAATGATGATTCTTGATCTTACTTATGAAATCTTCTGAATGTTTTATATGCGAGTCGGAAAAGCACCCTACAAATTGTGATAAAATGTTCGTGAGCCATTTTGATGTCTTACTCGTACAAGAATTTCTATTTGAAATGATGGGTCTTAGGGGAACACTTTCTTTATGAATTTTTGGGAGTCCATAGAAATTAGGTAGTTGTGGGTTTATGACTAATAAATTATTATTAAAAAACTCTTTTCCCACGATATTGCGTGCTCTTCTATTGAATTCCGAGGCAGTATTTTTGAGAGGGTTTTTTGTTAGTTTTTCATAAGTCCTGATATCATTTAAAAGATCAAAGGCTTTGCTTTCATATTCTAACTGATTGAGAATAACTATTTTCCCTCCCTTATCAGCACGGGAAATGACGACATCTTTACGATTCGTGAGACTGTCTACCGCTAACTTATAACGCTTAGGCAAACCACATTCATCCTTAAAACAATCCACTATGCCTTGTAATAGAATCCCTTTGAGACACAAAAGTTCTTTATCATAATTATTGGACGCTAAATACCTATCAAATTCCACAATATGGTCTAGGGAATGATGTTTTGTAGGCATCAAGGCAAAATTGACACCTAAGCCTAACACCTCTAGTTCATGGCGCGTAAAAGTAACATCTGATAGATTGACTACATTTTCTATCAAAGAGAATTTAGACCACACACTGTTTTTACACAATCTTTCTAACTTCTTGAGTTGTATGTCCTGATGTTTAACACTTATTCTAGATGCTTTTTCCAGAGCAACCTGAGCTAAAAGTTTATAGGTGTGGACATTTGGGCACAAAAACTTGAGATTCCTCGTAGCAACCCTAACTTCGTAATAAATCTCATCACACTCCAAAGAAGGGGTTCAACAAAATGTTACGATTGTGTACACTGATGCTATGACAAATAAATCTTAATGACAAATATATCTTGACGTAACTTAGCGGGCAAATCCTTGGTAATGATACTGCCTGATTACGACTACGCCGTTGACGAATCGGAATCAAATGTGTTGGTCCCCCTTAAGTTTTGGGAAAGGACTTTGCAAGAAAAAGAATAATTAAAGAAGAAGAAAGAAGAAACAAAAGAAGAATTAAAGGAGAACATAAGAAATATTTCAAAACGGGCTGCCGATGAGTACATCGAGAGTGTGCCATGGAAAGAAATGAAAATAAAAGAGACCGGAGGTCCTGGAGCGAGCGAAGCGAGCGAAGCGAGGAAGCGCCGCAGGCCAAGCAAGGCACCTATGGCGTGAGAGGGAGTAAAGAAAACGGACAAGGGAAACCGTCTAATAAAAACAGAAGAACATAAGAATGTAGGATACTGTAGAAGACCATGAGGACTACACTAGGCAGTTCCATGTTCCTTACCACCCGTCATCCCTATCCACAAAATTATCTCATCTCATAAAACAAACAATTGTTTCACCGTTCATTATACCCAAAAAAAATTCCATTTCCTTCCCAGACTAAAGAAAACTGGAGGGAAAGCACTATAAGAGCATTTGGAGACGTCGAAAGAAAAAATTGGAGAGAAGAAAGACAAACTACCAGGGACAACGCCGATGACCTCGGGGAAACACTCTATATTTCTCTCCGAGTCCCCAAACTTTTTCCAGTTCCTCCTGAGACTATACCCTTTAAACCTGCGAAGGAGTGGCTCACACCATGTGAACCAAGTGGGAAGGAAGCTGCACTCGATTGAAACTGGAAATAAACTTATGCTGGTCTTTAGTTTGTTATACATTTTCTAGTATTTGTAGGCAACTGTTATTTTGCCTTGGTCAAGAGATGTTTTGCTCCTTTTTGACACTCGATTCCTGAAATCGCTTTACGTCAAATATGTCAGGGTTTCTGGGGGAGCAGCGTGGAACCATCATTTTGTTGTCAAAAAAAAAAAAAAAAAAATAATGATCCTCTCATAAAAGTCAACCGGTACGGCCGGTCAACTTTTTCTCATGTGTTAGTTCCTTCCTGATTGTGAGCTTTCAGAATAAAGCCCTAATATCTTAGCTGCGTTGTTTACCAAATATACAAAGGAAATAAAATTCGTTACCATAGTAAAGGATAATATGTAAGGAGCTTGTGGTAAATTAATAATGAATTGAAATGTTCTTAACTTTTTATCGCATCACTTACACATTGCTAAAATTGTTTGACAATAAAACACACACACACACACACACACACACACACACACACACACACACACACACACACACACACACACACACACACACACACACACACACACACACACACACACACACATACATATATTATATACATATATATATATATATATATATATATGTATATATATATTTCCTTTTTATAAAACACACCGTTTTCCAGTTGCCTATTGAAGGAAAAAGTATTCCAGAGTCAAATGAAAATGAAAATAATTTATTTTCTGTTTTTCTATAGATATTTTTGTTTGTTTATATAATTTATACGATCATATTGATCTCCTGAGCTATTTGCTTTTTTTTTTTTTTTCAAAAGGCGCACACTCAGAAGGGACCTAACACATAAGAAAAAGTTGAGGGTCCCATGGTGCTCCCAGAAACCCTTACATATATGATGTAAAGCGATTTCAGGACCACAGAGAGCCGATACCTTTTCCTCCTCGCAGTTGAATTTAAAGAGACTTTCTTGTCTCTAATTGTTCAATTTTTCGGAAATTCAAAGTCCACTTCGACCTTGTCTGCAGAAGCCTGAAGATTCTTTCCTTCTCGTACTCACACATTTTTTTTTTTAAAGAGGAGGCATCGAGGGTCAAAAAGGAACAAAAAATGTCTTCACCAAGGCAAAATTACAGTTCCCCACTAACACTAGAAAATGTATATAAAAA
This sequence comes from Oratosquilla oratoria, assembly GCF_046742065.1. NCBI lineage: Eukaryota > Metazoa > Arthropoda > Malacostraca > Stomatopoda > Squillidae > Oratosquilla > Oratosquilla oratoria. Next base: position 41,866 of record NW_027467549.1, read on the forward strand.
AAAAAAAAACTGGACAACACAAGTTTCTTTCCAGTTTGAAGTGGGTGCAGCTTCCTTCCCACTGAGGACAAGGCGTACTCCAAAATAAAGGTAGTCTCGACCGATTGAAACATCCTTCAGAATAGAGACCTACTATGTTATCTGTGTTGTCTACCAAATATGTAAAGGACATAAAATTCGTTGCCATTGTAAAAGATTATATGTAAGTAGCTTGTGGTAAACTAATAATGACTTACACATTACTAAAACTGTCAGACAAAAAAAAAAACAAAAACAAAAAAAAACAGAAATATATATAGATATTATAAAACACACCACACGATCTCTTTGTTACCCACAAGGGAGTCCAGTTGCCGGTAGAAGGAAAAACCATCCGTGACTCAAATATAACTGCAAATTATTTTACTTTTTTATATCCATCTTTATATGTTTATGTGATTCTTACGATCTTATTCATCTATTGAACTATTTGCTTATTTAATGTTTTATTATCATGTGTTTTTTTTCTATTTGTTTTGTTTAAATTTTAATTCATATGTATGTAAATATATATATATATATATATATATATATATATATATATATATATATATATATATATATATATATATATTTTGTAACCAAAGGCTCACACTCGGGACCTAAGACATGAGAAAATGTTGACCGGCCGTACCGTTTGTTTTTTATGAAAGGATTTTTTTTTTTTTTTTTTTTTTTTTTACACAACAGAATGAGGGTCCCATGCTGCTTCCAAAAACCCTGACATATATGACGTAAAGCGATTTCAGGACCACAGAGAGCCGATACCTTTTCCTCCTCGCAGCCAAATGAAAAGAGACTTTCTAGTCTCTGATTTTTCAATTTTCCGGAACTTCAAAATCCACTTCGACCATATCTGCAGAAGCCTGAAGATTCTTTCCTTGCCGATACTTTTTCCTACTCGAAGCCAAATTAAAGGAGACTTTCTAGTCTCCTATTTTTCAAGGTTTCCGAAACTTCAAAGTCCACTTCGACTATGACTGCAGAAGCATGAAGATTCTTTCCTTTTGGAACTCATCCAATTTTTTTTTTTTAAGGAGTGTCAAAAAGGAGCAAAAAATCTCTTCACCAAGAGAAATTAACAGTTGCCCACAAATACTAGCAAATTTATAAAAAAAAAAAAACTAGTGACAAGCACAAATTTATTCCAGTTTCAAGCGGGTGCAGCTTCTTTCCCACTTGATTCAGAATGTGTGAGCCACTTTTCAGGAGGTTTAAAGGGCACGGTCACAGGAGGAACTGGAAAAAGGATGGGGACTCTGAGAGAACAATAGGGTATTTGTCCGACCTCGTCAGCGTTCTCGCTGGTACGTTGCCCTTTTTCTCTCCAATTTTTTCTTTCGACGTCCCGAAAGCCTCTTGGACTCGTTTCCCTCCAGTTCTCTTTAGTCTGAGGAAGAAATGGAAAATTTTGGGGGCCTTTGAGAGAACTAAAAGGTATTTTCCTGAGGTCGTTGGCATTCTCGCTGCTACGTCCTCTTACTTCTCTCCAATTTTTTCTGTCGGCTTCTCGAAAGACTCTTGGGCAGCTTTCCCTCCAGTTCTCTTTGTTTCGCCAATTGAAATCCGTGCTTGCGTTCAACATGCTGATCCTGACAAATTCTACGTACTCAACGATTCAAAAACCTGGAGAATCTTCTATCAGACACAAAATCTCAGATTCTGATATGACAAACAAATAAGAGTATGGAAAATATATACTTACATAATCAAAATAATAACATCATTAAGCATACAATAGACTCACGTATTACTACATACACACACACACACACACACACACACACACACACACACACACACACACACACACACACACACACACACACACACACACACACACACACACACACACACACATGTGTGTGTGTGTGTGTGTGTGCGTGCGTGCGTGCGTGTGTGTGTGTGTGTGTGTGTGTGTGTGTGTGTGTGTGTGTGTGTGTGTGTGTGTGTTTTATTTGTTTGTGTGTGTGTTTGGTTGTTGGTGTGTGTGTGTGTGTGTGTGTGTGTGTGTGTGTGTGTGTGTGTGTGTGTGTGTGTGTGTGTGTGTGTGTGTGTGTGTGTGTGTGTGTGTGTGTGTGTGTGTGTGTGTGTGTGTGTGTGTGTGTGTGTGTGTGTGTGTGTGCGTGTGTGTGCGTGTATGCATTTGTATATGTGCATGTGTTCTGGGAACTCATTTTGCAATCAGATCTACAGTGACTAAAAAAAGTACCTGAGTAAAACGTGTGCGCGTGCTACTATTACTGGCACTACTACTACTACTTTTTAGGGGGGGGGGCAGAAACATGGAACATAAGAGAGGAAGAGAGAAGGAGTTTGAATGTGTTTGAGATGAGGTGTTTGAGAAATATGATGGGGATTACTAGGCTAGATAGAGTGAGAAATGAGGAGGTGAGTAGGAGAACAGGGGTAGAAAGGGAGTTGGGAGATAGGGTTGATGAAAGAGTATTAGGATGGTTTGGACACATGGAAAGAATGAGTGAAGAAAGACTAGTAAAAGAGGTATGGAAGGCAGATGTGGAGGGAGTTAAAAAGAGGGGACGTCCTAGGATGAGGTGGATGGATGGGGTGAAAGGGGCTTTGGGGAAGTGGGGAATGTCTTTTGAGGAAGGACGGGAGAGGACAGAAGACGGGTAAATGGAGAATGGTTGTATATGGATAACGTTGTGATGCATGAGGTGGAATGGGTGGGGGGATGGGGGATGAGGTAACATGTGTGAGCAAAATTTGACGCAGCCCGAAGTGATTTCTCCCCGTCTTCTCCTTTTATGTAATAGGGGGGACGGAGAGGGGGGGTCGCCGATTTAATGAAGCGGCCTTGCTCTGGATGTGCTGTGTCTTGCGACACTGCTTCTGACCCAGGGCAGTGGACAAGGTGCAGGGATGACCCGTCATCCAGGAGGTGCTAAGATAAGAGGGAGGGTGGAGGGGGTGTGGAGTGTATTTAGGGATGGAATGGGTGGGAATGATTTTATGCCTTTTCCTTTTTGGCTACCTCCCTAGTAAGGGGGAAAAAGCCTTGGTATATGTATGTATGTATGTACTACTACTACCATTACCGATACTATTACTACTACTACCACTACTGCTACTTCTACTATTTTTACTAGTAAAACTACTACTACTATTAATACTACTAATACTAATTTTACCACTACTACTACTACTACTACTACTACTACTACTACTACTACTACTAATACTACTACTATTAGTACTACTACTACTACTACTACTACTACTACTACTACTACTACTACTACTACTACTACTACTACTACTACTACTACTACTACTACTAGTAATACTACTACTACTTTTTCTTTTTTTTTTCTTTTTTTTTTAATATATGACCTCCATCCTAGTCGAACTGTGTGGTGGAAGCAGCAGGGTTTGTCTTCCACAGACACAGTTCATCGGCCCCTCTCCCGCCAATGACTGTGGTCGACGACCTTTTTATTTATCCATACCTTACTACTACTACTACTACTACTACTATTGTACTACTACTACTACTACTACTATTACTACTACTACTACTTCTACTACTACTACTACTACTACTACTACTTCTACTACTACTACTTCTTCTTCTACTACTACTTCTACTGCTACTACTTTTACTACTACTTTTTTTTTTTTCAATACGACCTCCATCCTCGTGAAACTGTGGTTGAAGCAGCAGGATCTGTCTCCCAAAGACACAGTTTATTGTCCCCTCTCCCGCCAATGACTGTGGTCGACGACCCTTTTATTTACTCATCTATTTTTTAATAATGCCTAATACAAAAGTTCATTTATCCTACTGTCAACCACCGTCTGCTCAAAATACAGGTTTTGTATATGTGCTGATTTGTGCGGTGGGGACCTGGTACCTCTCAGGCATAGGAGGGCTGATCTTAGGAGTGAGAATGACAGTCTACATCTCATCCATGAAACAATGCTGCATTTTGGTTGTTGTTTCTTTTCAGCCATCACCTCTGCCAGCCGAGCGTAGAATACCTTTGCTCTAGGACCCATCCCACCTGAAGTCGTGAAGGTTATAGGAGTGAATGAGCCCTGGTCTACATTTTGTATACGCTCTTCGTATATCCTGATCTTCTCATACTCGTTCCGGGAGTGGGATGCCTCAATGAGGCTTCTGTAACAGGGGGCCATCGGATCAAATATTCGCATGTCAAAGAAAGCCAATTGTCCCCGTGTCCAGAAACCTCTTGCGCTGACATCCACTCTTGCTTCATCTGATGTGTTGGACGTGCGGTATCTGAAGTTCTCCCCTCCTAGTGGGAGTAATGTTGGTTCGATAGTCACATCCTTGCACACCTCCTGAAGCATTTGGGCAGTGAGATCTCTTACCTCACCATGTCGCATGCAAATGAATCCACCCTGCTTGCATATCATCGCATGGTCCGGAGTAAACTGTGCACCACAGGAGCATCTGTTTGGCAGCCCTCCCAATGGCCATCCATACCTCAGGGCAATGGCATCCGTGAATTCTCTTTTGTTTAAGGTGAATCCCTTTGCCCTGATTGGTAGTGCTGTCAGCCAATTGGACGCCCCAACTTCCTGCGCCATTGTTATCTTTCTGTTTATACAATTCGATAGCCGAGCTAGAAGTGCTTGAAGTTCCTCCTTCTGCCTCTCCTCCCTTCCCTTTGAAATGTTTGCATCGACTACTACTACTACCACCACCACCACCACTACTACTACTACTACTACTACTACTACTACTACTACTACTACTACTACTACTACTACTACTACTACTACTACTACTACTACTACTACTACTACTACTACTATTTTTTTTTTTTTAACACGACCTCCATCCTCGTGGAACTGTGTGGTGGAAGCAGCAGGATCTGTCTCCCACAGACACAGTTCATTGGCCCCTCTCCCGCCAATACTACTACTACTACTACTACTACTACTACTACTACTACTACTACTACTACTACTACTACTACTACTACTACTACTAGTACTAGTACTACTACTACTACTACTACTGGTACTACTACTGGTACTACTATTACTACTACTAGTACTAGTACTACTACTACTACTACTACTACTGGTACTACTACTGGTACTACTATTACTACGACCACTACTGCTACTACAACTACTTCTATTAGTGCAACTACTACTACTAAGGATTGATGGAGTTACAATAGAGGATTTTCAAAACATATTTGGAAGAGGGGTGCGTGGTGGGAACTGAGGTTTTATGGTAGCTGGCTCTAGCCTTGCTTGATCCATGAAACAGGACGGGTATGTCAACTTCGAAAGTTGACTTTTGATGAGGTCAATCTCCTGGTCCAGGAATTTAAGACTAAAAATCATAAAAGCTCTCAGAAAAAGGCCGGAGGCCACACTCTTCTTGACTTTGTCGGGATGGTTACTGAAAAAGTGAAGATAACTACCTGAATGGGTAGGATTCCTATAAACTGTGAAAAATAAATCTCCATCAATCCATCTAATTAAAATGTCTAAGAAAGGGAATTGTTGGCCATCTTCCCATTCGGTTTTGAGTTAATGTTGGGGGATAATATGTCCAACTTGTCCAGAAATACCTCAAACGAACCCCTCCTATCATCCCACGCTGAGAAAATGTCAACAACATAACGGAACCACATCATCTCAGGCGGTTTGATGGCGGACAACAGAGCGCATTTAAAGTACTCCATGTACAAGTTGACCAAAACAGGTGATAAAACAGAACCCATGCTGCAACCTAATTTATGTTGACTGGAAGCCCCCTTCCTGAAACTGTTGATGTTAATGAAGAGAGAGGTTATGTCAAGACTGAGAAATGAAATCTAAGGAATTTCTAATGTGAGAGTTGGAAAAGTTTCCAACAAAAGGTCTGAGAGCCATTTGGAAATTTCACTCGTACAGGAGCCTTGATTAGAAATAATAGGCCTCAAAGAATATCTGTTTTGTGAACCTTCGGAAGACCATAAAAGTAGGGGAGCTTGGAATTTGTGATCTTCAAATTATTAATGCAGTCATCCCCTGAAATCTTGCGAACTTGTTAAATTCAGCAACTGAGGTTTTAAGGGGGGCTTTGTTGAGCTTTACGTAGGTATCCGAGTCATTTAACAAATCATAGGCTTTCTGAACATAATCCGGAAGTTCTAAAATAACAACTTGGCCCCGTATGTCTGTTTTGGTAATAATGATGTTACATAATTTCTTCAAAGCTGACTAGGGACATGGAGGGAAAGAGGAAGGGGAAAGGGAGGAATGGAAGAAATAAGGGGAATGAAGAATGAAGAAAGGAGAGGGGGCAACGTCGAGGGAGAGGGATGGGAGAGGAGCGGAGCCCCACAGTACAACTTCGAATACATCGGCCCCATTGTGTTTTGCTTTACGTATTATTTCTTCATCTATTTGTTCATTCATTTGCTTAACAATGGAGGGCGGTGTGGCGTGGTGGAGGGGACATGCTAACATTAGGTGAGGTGACTTTGTTGCTCACAATGTTTCCTGGCCTCACCCCGGCCCTCCCTCCCCACAGCGGGCACCAATCATATCGCGAGTGGGAAGATGGTGGGTGGGACCACACAAACCAGGGTGTGTGGTCCCTCTGTTGAAATGTGTCTTCCACTCTCGGCAAGTTCCTCCCTCCCCACAACGGGCACCAGTCATATCGCGTGCGGGAGGACGGTGGGAGGGGCAAGGCTAACCAGTGGCATTGCCGCCCTGCTGACAATGTCTGCCTCGCACACCAATGATATGCCGTGGAAGAAAGTTTGACGTCACGACCCGGAGCAATGGCAGCTATTGCGGCGGCGGCCGTCCACGGCGGGGTGGGAGAACAGGTTGGCTTGTTGGGGGGGATGGATGCAAACACTATAATAACGGCCACCCCCGTTGTGATGGTGTATGCAGGGGAGTCTACGTATTTGCTCTACAGTTGGCTATATTAAAACACTAACAAATCATCCGTGAACCCGTCATCCTGGTTGCGTGCGTGTGTGTGTGTGTATTCACCTCGGATCTGCTGCAGTCTCTGTCGAGACAGCCAGTGTGTGTGTGTGTGTGTGTGTGTGTGTGTGTGTGTGTGTGTGTGTGTGTCGAGACAGCTAGTATGTGTGTGTGTGTGTGTGTGTGTGTGTGTGTGTGTGTGTGTGTGTGTGTGTGTGTGTGTGTGTGTGTGTGTGTGTGTGTGTGTTTGTGCATATGTGCGTATGTGATTCACCTTGGTCTTTGGATCACGGGTTGGACTCGTGATCGACAGCTATTTCCCTCCGGAAAAGAGCTCAGAGCTTGTATGACCGATCTATGGGTAATGCTGAGACCTTACACCAGTGGTTCTTAACCTTTTTTGGCAGCGACCCAAAATTTTGCACAAATCAAGCATCGCGACCCAAGCCTACATAGATATACATTGAAATTTCAAAACACTTCAAATAAATTTTCTGCTTTGGAGTTTTTATTTAATCATGGTCTGCTTAGAATCCTAAAACTAGGCATCATGTATTTTAATTATTACAGTATATAATTATAATATATTTGTAGTGGGAAAATAATAATTTTCTGCAAACCCTTAGCGACCCAATAAAATGGCTTGGCGACCCAAATTTGGGTCGCGACCCAGGGGTTAAGAACCACTGCCTTACACGCACACACACACCCAACTCCCTGCCCACGAGAGTTGGAGTAACGACTCGAAGCGCAGCGATACTGAAATTATTTCAGCCCTGGGCAGGATTCGAACCCGAACCGCCGTAGTGACAGTCTGGGACCCTACCAACCGCGCCTGAGAGAGAGAGAGAGAGAGAGAGAGAGAGAGAGAGAGAGAGAGAGAGAGAGAGAGAGAGAGAGAGAGAGAGAGAGAGAGAGAGAGAGAGAGAGAGAGAGAGAGAGAGAGAGAGAGAGAGAGAGAGAGAGAGAGAGAGAGAGAGAGAGAGAGAGAGAGAGAGAGAGAGAGAGAGAGGTGTGTACTGAATAAGAAAGGAGAGAGAGAGACAGAGAGAGAGATATTTAACCTTGTCTAACCATCACCTACCATGAAACCACAAGAAAGGTGGGGGTGTTCTGTTGTACGCTAAAAGTAATGTCCATGCTTGTGTTTTAGAGAAAGTGAAACAGGATGCATATGATAGTTTGTGGGTAGAATTAACCCAAACAAATGGACAAAAAATGAATGTAGGTGTAATATATAGGCCAAAGACATTATCATTGACAGACGACAAACTGTTATTTCAAGAACTGTCTAGTTTCTACGACCGGGATTTATTGATAATGGATGATTTCAATTTTATTGACATTGATTGGATGACCCTTGAACATGGCCATATAGGTAGTCGCTTGATAGATTTTCTCAGTGACAATTACTTGGTTCAGCATGTAAAAGAGCCCACAAGACATGGGAACTTGCTCGATCTATTGATCACTAACCGCGAAAGCATTATAACCGAAGTAGAAGTCGGTGGAACTGTTGCAAATGACGATCACAACTTAGTTAGATTCAAACTACTAAAACATTTATTTTAGAGTAGATACTTGTGTTTCTAAAATATCCAATTTCAGTAAAGCTCAGTTCATAGGACTACGTCAGGAGCTTCAGCTTACAGATTGGGAGGTAAAATTAAGCGAAAGACCTGTAGATCAGAAATATTTCGAAATACGCTCACTAAGATGATTCAAACTTACATTCCTTTTAAGGACAGACGTCCCCCAAATCAGACTCGCCCAAAATGGCTTGACAAAGAAACTGAAAAAGGTAATGCTAAAAAGAGACAGGCAATAAGAAATATAAGTCCTCGGGTGTATCAAATGACTATCAGAGATTTAAAAAAGACAATAAAAAAAAAAAAAAAACGAAAACGACAATACGAAATGAATATCGCTGATAAATCCAATTAGAATCCCAAAGAATTCTATGGTTACATTATAGATAAAAAGGTTGTTAGGAATTACATTGGTCCCCTATTATCTGCTGACGGTCAACTTGAATATTCAGATGAAGGAATGTGAGATATTTTAGATAATTATTTTAACTCAGTGTTCGTAAACAAAACACCTCAAAATGAACTCCAAGCTGAAACCTGTGAAAAGTCTAGGGTAAACTTACCACGGTAAATATAACAAAAGGTGTATAGAGACACTCAAAGTTAATAAAACGTGGTCCCCTCCCGCCCATGACACTATTAAACAAGGTATGCAAGTCCCTAAAATTCCTTGGAGGGGTTGTAACATATTTTATAAATAAAATGAATAAATGAATAAATAAAAACACATGTGAACCAGGATTTGTTAGGGACGAAAAAACAAAAAATATATAAAATAATTTGAACAAGGGCTAATTTTTTTAAGTCGGGTTATGGTGCTTACTTCAGATAAACGTGACTGAATCATGTTTGATTTTAGGCACATCTACTCTCTCTCTTTCTCTCTCTCTTTCTCTCTCTCTCTCTCTATATATATATGTATATATATATATATTATATATACATATATACAATATATATATATATATTATATACATATATATATATATGTATATATATATATATATATATACATACATATATATATATATATATATATATATATATATATATATATATATATATATAAGAACTTCAAGCACATGTTATGGGCATTTGAAACACGATAAATAGTTGACCTAATTGATGGTTAAGAAATACCCGCCAGATAGACTGGTCAGACGAGGGCAGGTAGGGTCAGTACACAACAGCAAAAACATAAGTTCAACTGACAATAATTCAAATTCTATATTCTTGTTGCTCTATTATCATTGTGGTGTTCAAATACTCGAAACTAAAACCAGTAGTTTTTTCTTCTGTTCCGACTGTGGTTTTAGTTTTGATATATATGAATATATATATATGTATGTGTGAGTGCCGATTGCACTATGTATAAGAATATCTTGATGTATGATATTATACAGGTAAATTATGATATGTACTAAGGTTAATGACGAATCACGGCTTGTGACATTTGATCTGTGTTAAGTACCAATTGTATAATGTTCGAATGTATTGACAAATTATGATATGTACTAAGTTTAATTACGAATCACGGCTTGTGACATTTGATGTATGTTGAGTACAGATTGCACAATGCCTGGGTATAAAATGAAAATATATGAGAAGATATCGATGACATGTTCGAGAAATAATTGAACTTAGTGGCAACTACAAGCCCGTGTTGTTACGTAGATAGTTACAATGTATGTAAAATAAAATGAAAAATGTTATTGTCGAAATTGATGTACTGTAGTGATCCATTATATATATAATACAATAAAATAAGATTAAAGAAACTCTAGGAAAATGGAGAATGTTGAGTGGAACATGACTCGTATATTTATTTACGATCCCTCAGATGTATTCCTCCGCCAAGTAGGGCGCGTTCTCCTCATTAGGATTGTAATCAGTAATGTTCTTTCTGTGTGCAGTTGTCGAAGTGACAACATCTCCGTGAGTGCCATGGCAGTCATTATTGGTAAGCATTGAAAGAGTAAATTGTTATGTAATGTCATTGGTCGAAATGATATGTAAGAGTTCGTGGAGAAGTTATGTTAATTAGTAATCTATTTGGCTTCTCAGGATAGCAAAGAATTACGAAGATATGTAATGATGAATGTTGTGGAGGCGGGTTACAGAATCATGGTAGGAATTATGACTTGAGTTCAATAATTGTTATTGACAAATAGTGTGCTTAATGTTGAGAGATTAATTGTGAATGCAAATTACAATGTAACACAATTTGCAGAAACCACACCGTCTGTATAAGATCAAGATCGAAGGGCAACAATAAAGAAGTTTGACGTGTGCGTTATGATTGTTTCCCATTCCACTGTACCTCATGCCCCTCCACCTTCGGAGACGGCAGTGACAGTTTCATGATTCTGTTAAATAGTTTTATGGTAGTTTCATGACTCTGTTTAATAAAATTTCATGTTGAGGTACAGAGAAGGAGAGACGCCAAGCAACAAGATCCATAGGTTGGGACCACATGGAAGCCGGCATGGCAGACAGAGCAACAAGTGATCCATGGGAAATACTGAAATTGTGACAAGACCATGACTGTGAGTAATGAAAATTTAGCATTTAAAGAAAGAGTAGCTTTCTAGACACAGGAGACAAGTACATGAAGTCAGTGTTGAACATCTAAGTTGTCATTTAATCCTGTAACTTTAACTTTATAAGTGCTAAGAAGAATGCTGTGATTGAACAATGAAGCTATGAGTGCAGTAAGAGATGTAATAGTATGAAATTTCCTGGTTAATTTAACACTAATTTACGTAGGTTAATGTTGAGGATTGATTAAAAAATAGTGCACTAATAGAATATTGTGTAATCCTTTTTGAAGTAAGCATAATATTCCGTGGTGTATTCAATATTGATTTACGTAGATTGGTGTTGAACATTGATTATGAAAAATCACGAGAGTGCTTTGATTACGAGTAGACTTGAAATTTGTATTTGAATATAGTTTTCCAGTTTCTATTCAATAACATGTTGTGAATAATGAGGATTGAGAATTGAATTTGAGTGAGATATAGTTTTCCAGTTTCTATTCAATAACATGTGAATAATGAAGATTAAGAATTGAATTTGAGTGAGATATAAATTTCCAGTTTCTATTCAATAACATGTTGTGAATAATGAGGATTGAGAATTGAATTTGAGTGAGATATCGTTTTCCAGTTTCTATTCTACATGTTGTGAATAATGAGGATTGAGAATTGAATTTGAGTGAGATATAGTTTTCCAGTTTCTATTCAATAACATGTTGTGTATAATGAAGATTAAGAATTGAATTTGAGTGAGATATAGTTTTCCAGTTTCTATTCAATAACATGTTGTGAATAATGAGGGCTAAGAATTGAATTTAAGAGAAACTTAGTTTTCCAGTTTCTTATTTGGAACATGTGATTAAGGAGACTTGAACTTTGAATGTAAATGAAGGATAGTTTTCTAGTTTCTATTCATCTATTAATAGTGTGAGTGAGTGTTGAACATTCTAGGTTGAACAAAATGGACAGAGCCACAGTATATCAACTGAAATTATATTTGAGAGCAAAAGGTCAAACTTGTTCTGGCAATGAGGCAGAACTTATAAGTAGGATACAGGAGTTTATCACAGCTGAGGAATTAGATGCAGATGAAGTAGTTAAAGAAATATTAGCTTTCAATAGAGCACCAGTGGAAGAGGGAACAAATGGTACAGTGAAACCAATGGATAGTGTATCTCAAGCAGGAGAAAGTGACATAGATAGTCAATTAGGTAAGGTGATGGCTAAGAGGGCGAGCTTAGACATCAAATTACAGAAGTTGAAAATGAAGCAAGAGTTGGAAAAGGAATTGCATAGACTAAAACTAGAGCAGGATAGGCTTGAGTTAGAAACGGAATTAGAATCAACTAAAGCAGAATTTAATATTTTAAGTAAATTTGAAAGTAATGTAAATGTTAATGTAGAAAATGATTCTCGTGACTGCAGAAGTATAAATCAGAATAATAGTGATAGCCAACAGACAAATAGAGACATGATTACGACTTTAATGACCAAAAACATGATGCCTGTTCATGTGATTAATAAGTTTGATGGCCAGTTAGACAAGTACTTTGAATTTATTAAAGATTTCGACATGTTAATTGATAGCAAGCATGTGTCAGATAATGAAAAGTTACAATACCTAAAACAATATACAGAGGGTAAACCACACAAGATAGTTAGAACGTGTTTACATTTAGATCCAAAAGAGGGTTACCAAAAGGCGAGAAGTGAATTAAACAAAAGATATGGAAATAAAGAACGGATTGCTTTAATGCACATAGATATAGTTCTTGCTTGGCCTGAAATTAAGGAAGGGAATGTTGAGACATTAGATGACTTCATTGTCGAATTGAATTCATGTATAAGTGCTATATCGGGTATTCATTATGGAATTTCAGAATTACAAAATCTTAGGACTTTGCGTCAGTTAGTTGAGAAATTACCCAGAGACTTACAGGACAGATGAAGGAGATTAGTTGACGAGTTAGCTGAGAGTGGGATGTTAGTGGACATTAAAGAATTAGTCAGATTTTTAGAAAAAGAAGTAAGAATATTGAGTAACCCAACATATGGGAGAAGTATTAAGGGGGGATTTGGAGATAAGAAAGTAGAATCGAACTCATGGAGTTCAAATAGAAAGATGAATTATAAGAAAGGTATAGAACCAAAAGATGGAAGGGTTCATGTCAATATGACACGTTATTGATGTGTGTCCAGAATTAAGATGGTTAACTTATGAAGAGAAATTAAGCAAGGCTTACAGTTTAGAACTTTGTTTCAAGTGTTTAAGGAAAGGACATAAAGCGTCACAGTGTTGAGTGATTCGAACTTGTGAACAATGCGGTGGTTCACATCTTACAATTATGCATAAGTTGAAAAAGAATTCTATAACACAGAGATCCAGACTTTCTTGTTGGTTATGTCAGGAAGAGCACGTTATTGATGTGTGTCCAGAATTAAGATGGTTAACTCATGAAGAGAGGTTGAATAAAGCGTATAATTTAGAACTTTGTTTCAAGTGTTTAAGGAAAGGACACAAAGCGTCACAGTGTAGAGTGATTCGAACTTGTGAACAATGTGGTGGTTCACATCTTACAATTATGCATAGGACGAATAAGAATTTCAAGGTTGAAAGAAGTAAAGAAGTAACGGCAAATCCAGTGGTCACTAATGAGGTTGATGATTCTAGAGTTCAAGTATTATCCAGTCAATTGAAGGATTCAGTAGGAGACACTACTGCTATCCCAGTTCAAGTAGAGTTAAATGGTAAGGTTGTTACTACCAGATGTTACCTTGGCAATGGTAGCTCAGTCACATTTTGTACTAAGAATTTATTGCACAAACTTGGAATGACAGACGTGAACTATCAGTCAACTACGTTACAAATTAGTACAATAGTAGGTACAAGAGGAATGTCTTGTCTTAATGTTGAAGGGATGTCAGTTTCTGACATAGAAGGAAATAACCAAATTAGATTACCACCTGTATTTGCAGTGAATAAACTTCCTCTCAATCAAGGTCATGGTATTAGAAAGAATGACATAGAGAAGTGGAAACATTTGATGAAACTAGAATTTGATCACAGCCAAGGGGAAATAGAAACCATGATAGGTAGTAATGTCCCAGAGGCGTCTGAACCTTGGGAGGTTGTGCATGCAGAGAAAGTAGGAGATCCGTATGCTGTGAGAACACGTGTAGGATGGATATTGTGAGGAAGAATAATAGACAATAATCATGAAGTTCCTGTGAATAAGATAAAGGTTGATGGTAATTATTTAGAAAGGAAATTGATTGAATCTTATAATAGAGAGTTTGTGGATTCATCACTGAATTCGGTAGAACCTAGCATGGAAGATAGAAGATGGTTACAATTTGTTGAGTCTGGGTGTAGGCAAATGACTAATGGAAAATATGAGATCCCTTTACCAATGATAGAGAAACCTAGGATAGTTCCTGATAGTGAACCTATGGTGGTCAAAAGACTTCAGCGGTTAAAGTGTAAATTCAAGGATGATGAATATTATAGGCAGTCTAAGCAATTTATGATCAATTTACTAGAGAAGGGGTACGCCGAAGAAGTACCTAAGTGTGAAGTGAGGAATCAACAAGCATGGTATGTTCCACATTTTGGAGTGTGTCATCCTACAAAAAAAGATAAAGTACGTGTAGTATTTGATTGTGCAGCACGTGTAAATGATTTGTCCTTAAATGATTTGTTGCGACAGGGACCTGATATAAGTAATCTTCTGTTAGGTGTCCTTTTGAGATTTAGATTAGGACTATATGCGTGTACTGCGGATATAGAAACTATGTATTATCAAGTTAAAGTACCTGAAGATGATAGAGATTATCTGCATTTCTTATGGTGGAAAGATGGACATATAGGAAGTGATATAGTTAAGCTACGGATGACTTCTCATCCATTTGGTGCTAGTTGCTCACCTAGTATTGCAAATTATGCTCTAAAACGAGTTGTACAAGATCACGGCAATCAGTTTCACAAATCAGTAAGTGAAATAGTTCTTAATAACTTCTATGTTGATGATCTGTTGGTGTCATCCGATGACATTATAAAAAAAGCCAGAGTAAGTTGTATAATCTATTTAATCTTTCTCTACAAAATTGGGCACCATAAACGAAAATTAGCAATAGTCTATCACCCTACTCCACTTTTCATCCTCCTCTTTCTCTTCCTGCTCCTTCTCCTCTTTCTCTATTTCCTTCTCCTTTCCCCTCTCCTCCTATTCCTACTCCTCCTTCGCTTCCTCCTCCTTCGCCTTCTCCTCCTCTTTCTTCACCTTCTTTTCGTTCTCTTTTTCTTGTTCACAGACACAGACACACACAAGCAAGTACACATACACTACTGTCTAGCTTTGTTCAGCACTACCAAGTATAAGGTTATGTACTTGTGAAAGTGTCAAAAGACAACACGAAGCAATGCATCGAGCCAGGGAGTAAAGAGGAAGATGGAATAATGAGAGAGGTATTGG
The DNA here is from genome assembly GCF_046742065.1 of Oratosquilla oratoria. Classification (NCBI taxonomy): domain Eukaryota; kingdom Metazoa; phylum Arthropoda; class Malacostraca; order Stomatopoda; family Squillidae; genus Oratosquilla; species Oratosquilla oratoria. The sequence goes on from NW_027467549.1 coordinate 57,436, forward strand.
AGTGGCCTTTGCTTAAAGCGCTTTGACGCGAATGTATGACCTCTATCCGGGTTATCCTGTTTGGCGGACATGCAAGTGGCCTTTCGCTTTCAAAGTTGCACTTTAACTTTTGTGTGATTTGTCCCGACTGTAGACAACATTAACCAGTTAAGAGATCAACTTTGCACGTCACGAGGCTACCTGTCTTTGTTAACCTTTTAGCTGTAATTTGCGAGGGCCTTCCTCTACCTGCTATCGGACGGTTTCGTTTACCTTAGATAGTCTCCCAGTCGACTTGTTGAAAGCTGGAATCTTTGTTCTCAGTGACGATTTCGTACACCGTAGAGATGACCTCAAGTGCATAAAAGTGTCTTAGTTTAATAACGATAATGATAACAATGATGATAATAGTAACAATGATAATATTAATAATAATATTGATAATAATAGTTACAATGATAAAGATGATAATGATAATAAACACTATGATGATGATGACGACGACGACGACGATGACGACGATGATGATGATGGTACGTGATAATGATATTGATAATAACAATACTAGTATAATAGTTATAAGGGCAGTAAGAAAGTTAGTGGCACAAAACCTTGTGTCTTCAACTGGCGGTTGGTAATATTGATACCAAAAACCTGGATGCCAAATAGTGTGACCATCCACAGCAATGGTTTTTGCTATCACATTAGCAAAACCAGCTCTGTTATTGCAAAGCGTGATGTATGGGAGAAAGGGCAAGTATGCCAATAGGAAGAAGGTAAGAGGAGTAATACAGGTGTAATAACAAAGAAAATATTTGCAACGATTGCCGTGGAGGTTGTGCCCGCAACGGTGTCGTTAACATTTGTCTCTTTACTGGATCCCTCTTGCTGACGTTTCACCAGCACTTTTATCTTCCTGATCAATATCAAACTTTTGGAGAACAAACAATCACTAATATTAATGATTATAGTAAACATGGCAAACAGGATTGAAAAATACTCCCCCAGTACCGTCTTTACATGTTTATGTGTATATATCTGGAAGTGATTTTATTTATCTTAAGAGTTCTCCCATATCGTAAGGGGGAAATGGTCATCTTATTCATAATGGCAGTGTTAAGAGTGGCGACAGAAGGAGGACATCATTTTGGAGTAAGGGAACGCTTGCGTCGAAGAACGCGATTCTTCAAGTTCCGACCGGAGGAAAATCCGAAGAATCCGGGATATGTCAAAGAGCTCAAGCGAGACCCAGAGGTGGATGACCGGAGGGTCGAGGAATTTGTGCACCAGCAGAAGACTCGTCATGGAGACACTCACTCTTCTTAAAAGGAAGTCGGCAACAACAGGATTTTCAGAGGAAGGCGAAGACTTCGAATGGAAGCGGCGAAGATGCGATGGAGACTTCGTGGAGTATTCCGGCGACCTCGGAAGGGACATCTTCCTTGAGGAGTTCCACGCCGTCAGAGAGAAGCTTCACAAAAACATGAAGAAGGCACGTCGAAACAAGGACCTTCTTTTCCTCGTTCACAACAGAAATTTGTTGAACAACGTGAGGACCCATATTCTGAGACGGGCAGGCCTTGGTGATTTGGATGACGATTGAGAAGTCAGAAATGACGAAAATTTCTCTCAATTCTTTAAGAAATCAAGAAGGCAGCCTTGGTTGAAACCAGGACCTTCTTCACAACTCAGTTGGATTAACTGTTGTTACTCGTTTCCATGCCAACGAATGCAGTTACTCTGCTTCCTTGTAGCTTAAAAAGACGTACAGAAGGTATTTTCCTTCGTTCCGTATGCTGGCATACAATTGCCCTTAACCAAGGAAATGATTCTTTTTCAGATCTTCCGAATACCGAGGAACAAACAGACACTTTTTACACGCCAACGGGGCAGATAACGTTGCGATATTCATACGATAGCTTCAATAATCACACTTTCATCAAGAGACTACTTTGCTCCATGAAACAAAGTGTTGGTACACTTCGTGCTCACCTTAGGAGCTTCACTTTTAAGTCTCTTGATCGTGTCAACTGTTTGCGATTGGCTTTGAGCCCAACTGGGGGCTTCTCTCAGTTGAATAAAGGCACCTGTTGCTGTCAAGAGAGCACCAGGACGGTGTTCGAAAGTGTACTCAACCTTTGAAGGTATATCACAACATCGTCAAAACTATTGTTCCAAGTCATCAGCTGCGTCAGGAAATCGGTGTGTCTGTGTGTGTGTGTGTGTGTGTGTGTGTGTGTGTGTGTGTGTGTGTATGTGTGTGCGCGTGCGTGCGTGCGTGCGTGCGTGTGTGCGTGCGTGTGTGTGTGTGTGTGTGTGTGTGTGTGCGCGCGCGCGCGCCTGTCGCAGAATGTGGATCCTCACGTTATTCAACAAGTTTCTTTTGTGAACGAGCTGATGTTAATGTTGTGAAAACCAGCTCGGTAACAGTTGGCAATCTTATAAAAAGCAGAAATAAAAGTAGGGAAAATGTTCGTCAAGCAGGTGTTTACTGTGTGCCATGTTTAGTTTGTAAAAATGTCTACGATGGTGACAGTTTTCGTGGTATTGATAAAAGAATATCGCAACATAAATATGATATGAAAA
>NW_027467549.1:65000-67500 GCF_046742065.1 Oratosquilla oratoria
GTTCACGAACTATGCCAAGACTTTATTTAATGGATCAAAGAAGTCTTTTGTTGAAAATGTGATTAATGAAGGTTTCGTAATAATATGACAACGCTGTTAATCCCAGTGGCGTGTGGAGAATGTCTGTACATTCCTCGATATTTGGATGATCTGAACAAAGAGTAATTTCCTTGCTTGAGGGCAATATTATGCCAGCATACGTAGCGAAGGAAGATAATTTGTATACGGCTTTTTAAGCCGAGAGCACGGTAACTGCATCCGTTCGCATGGAAACGAGATATAACAGTTAAACCGTATGAGTAGTGATAAAAGGTCCTGGTTCCAACAAAGGATGCCTTCTTGATTCTCTACAGAATTGAGGGAAACTTTGTCATTCCCAATATTTTAATCATCATCAAGATCGTCAAGGCCTGCCCGTCGCAGAATGTGCATCCTCACACTGTTCAACAAGTTTCTGTTTTGAACGAGAAAAAGGAGGTTTCTCCTTGCACGCGCCTTCTTGATGTTTCTATGGAGCTTCTCTCTCACGGCGTGGAACTCCTCGAGGAAGATGTCTCTTCCGAGGTCGCAGGAATCCTCCGCGAAGTCTCCATCCGTTCGTCGTCGCTTCCATTCCAAATCCTCGCCTTCATCCGAAACTCCTGCTGCTGCCGACTTCCTTTTAAAGTGAGTCCCTGTCTCCATGACGAGTCTTCTGCTGCTGCACAAATTCCTCAACCCTCCGGTCATCCACCTCTGGGTCTCGCTTGAGCTCTTTGACATATCTCGGATTCTTCGGGTTTTCCTCAGGTCGGAAGTTCGAGAATCGCGTTCTTCGACCCCAGCGTTATCCTACTTCCAAGTGATGTTGTCCTCTTCCTGTCGCCACTCTTAACACAGCCATTATAATAAAGGTGACCATTTCCCCATTACAATCTGGGAGAAATATTGAGATGAATAAAATCACTTCCAGATTTATACACATAAACATGTAAGGAGGTCACTGGGGGAGTATTTTTCAATCATGTTTGCCATGTTTACTATCATCATTAATATTAGTGATTGTTTGTTCTTCAAAAGTGTGATATTGATCAGGAAGATAAAAGTGCTGGTGAAACTTCAGCAAGAGGGATCCAGTAAAGAGACGAATGTTAACGACACCGTTGTGGGGACAGCTTCCACGGCAGTCGCTTCAAATATTTTCGTTGTTATTACACCTGTATTAATACTCTTACATTTTTTTGGTTGGTATACTTACCCTTTCTCCCATACACCACTCTTTGCAATAACAGAGCTGGTTTTACTAATGTGATAGCAAAAAGCATTGTTGTGGCTGGTCACACTGTTTGGCATCCATGTCTTTGGTATCATTATTACCAACAGTCAGTTGAAGACACAAGGTTTTTGGGCCACTAACTTTCTTAGTACCATTGTATCTATTATACTGACAATGTTATTATCAATATCATTATCACGCACCATCATCATCATCATGGTTATTATCATTATTATCTTTATCATTCTAACTATCATTATCAATATTATTATTATCATTGTTAATATTTTCATCATTATAATCATTATCGTTATCAATGTAAGACACTTTTTTATGCACTTGAGGTCATCTCTACGGTGTAAGAAATCGTCTCACCTAAGAACAAGGATTACAGCTTTCATTAAGGCGACTGGGAGACTAAGTTAAACGAAACCATCCGATAGCAGGTAGATGAAGCCACTCGCAAAACACAGCTAAAAGGTTAACAAAGACAGGTAGCCCCGTGACCTGCAAAGTTGATCTCTTAACTGGTTAATGTTGTCTACTGCCAGGACAAATCACGCAGAGGTTAAACTGCAACTTTGGAAGCGAAAGGCCACTTGCATGTCCGCCAAACAGGATAGAGCTGGTGCATTCGCGGCAAAGCGCTTTAATTAAGCGAAGGCCACTCCAATACTTGTCTCATTACTTCCATCATCCTCTTTACTCCCTGACTCAATGCATTGTGTGTGTGTGTGTGTGTGTGTGTGTGTGTGTGTGTGTGTGTGTGTGTGTGTGTGTGTGTGTGTGTGTGTGTGTGCGTGCGTGTGTATGTATATGTATGTGTGCGCGTTTGCGTGAGTGTTTGCGTGTTTGTATTGTATTCCGTCGGCTACAATTACCCAGCTTTTCTGTCTCCAGGGATAACATCACACCTGCCGTGGAATCGCGAAAGCGATGAAGGAGAGATTTCAGGTGTGTAGGAAGAACAGATAGTACAGTAGATGTTGAAAGTGTTAAGCATTCCTTTGTGAAAAGACAATCGTCTTACCAACGGAAATGCTGAGAGGGGGATGGGGTATGTGACTAATTAGTTCTAAGATATAGCCTAGGTGCATGATAAACAAATAATCCATGCAGTGATGAATTAAGGTTGGATGAGGTTCAAAGAAATTCAGACAGGAGCTTCTGACCTCCTCAGTGCGATAAGGTGTGGACTGCAATTAACAAAGCAAAGCTCTCCACCATGGAGTCTGCAGAACCGCT
>NW_027467549.1:72500-100000 GCF_046742065.1 Oratosquilla oratoria
ATCGAATTACAAGTCACAAGATCAAAAGACTTAGTCGTCAGAAAATGAGATAAAATGGCCCCATTTGACAGTAGAGAGGAAGTGTCCAACTGCTACTAGGCAACGGACGGACCCGAGTTCGGTTGGGGCGGAGCATTTAAAAGTCTTCGACCACCGCATGACGTCAGTTGACGTCTGGGTCAGCAGACCTTCTCTCCTCCGGACTTGCAACGAAACACAACAAAAGGCGACACTAGTCGAATTCGGTTCATAAGGTAGTCAATAGGAAACACCTTACACGTGACCTTCTCCTGATAGGTCGAGGACAGGATCTTACTTTAATAACAATAGTCTTGCTTGACTCCAGTTGATGTTATTTTATTATATACATCTTCACATCAAATGTCCATTTTCAGCTCCACCAGTGCTTGAAATCACGGTCATAACGCTGGTGTTTTAAACACATTATAAAAAGGCCGGAGTAAGTTGTATAATCTATTTAATCTCTCCATGCAAAATTGGGCACCATAAACGAAAATTAGCAATAGCCTATCGTCCTACTCCTCTTTTCCCCCTCCTCTTCCTCTTCCTGCTCCTTCTCCTCTTTCGCTATTTCCTTCTCCTTCTCCCACTCCTACTCCTTCTTCGCTTTCTCATCCTTCTTCTCCTTCTCTTTCTTCACTTTCTTTTCGTTCTCTTTATCTTGTTCACAGACACAGACACACACAAACAAGTACACATACACTACTGTCTAGCTATGTTCAGCACTACCAAGTATAAGGTTATGTACTTGTGAAAGTGTCAAAAGACAACACGAAGCAATGCATCGAGCCAGGGAGTAAAGAGGAAGATGGAACAATGAGAGAGGTATTGGAGTGGCCTTTGCTTAGCGCTTTGACGCGAATGCATGACCTCTATCCAGGTTATCCTGTTTGGCGGACATGCAGGTGGCCTTTCGCTTCCAAAGTTGCACTTTAACTTTTGTTTCATTTGTCCCGACTGTAGACAACATTAACCAGTTAAGAGATCAACTTTGCACGTCACGAGGCTACCTGTCTTTGTTAACCTTTTAGCTGTGATTTGCGAGGGCCTTCCTCTACCTGCTATCGGACGGTTTCGTTTACCTTAGATAGTCTCCCAGTCGACTTGTTGAAAGCTGGAATCTTTGTTCTCAGGCGAGACGATTTCGTACACCGTAGAGATGACCTCAAATGCATAAAAGTGTCTTAGTTTAATAACGATAATGATAATAATGATGATAATAGTAACAATGATAATAATAATAATAATATTGATGATAAGAGTTACAATGATAAAGATGATAATGATAATAAACACGATGATGATGATGACGACGACGACGACGACAACGACGATGATGATGATGATGGTATGTGATAATGATATTGATAATAACAATACCAGTATAATAGTTATAAGGGCAGTAAGAAAGTTAGTGGCACAAAACCTTGTGTCTTCAACTGGCGATTGGTTATAATGATACTAAAACATGGATGCCAGACAGTATGACCATCCACAGCAATGCTTTTTGCTATCACATTAGTAAAACCAGCTCTGTTATTGCAAAGAGTGATGCATGGGAGAAAGGGTAAGTATGCCAATAGGAAAAAGGTAAGAGGATTAATACAGGTGTAATAACAACGAAAATATTTGCAACGACTGCCGTGGAGGTTGTGCCCGCAACGGTGTCGTTGACTTTTGTCTCTTTACTGGATCCCTCTTGCTGACGTTTCACCAGCACTTTTATCTTCCTGATTAATATCACACCTTGGAAGAACAAACAATCACTAATATTAATGATTATAGTAAACATGGCAAACAGGATTGAAAAATACTCCCCCAGTACCGTCTTTACATGTTTATGTGCATATATCTGCAAGTGATTTTATTTATCTCAAGACTTCTCCCAGATCGTAAGGGGAAAATGGTCATCTTAATCTTAATAGCAGTGTTAAGAATGGCGACAGAAGGAGGACATCATTTTGGAGTAAGGGAACGCTTGCGTCGAAGAACGCGATTCTTCAAGTTCCGACCGGAGGAAAATCCGAAGAATCCGGGATATGTCAAAGAGCTCAAGCGAGACCCAGAGGTGGATGACCGGAGGGTCGAGGAATTTGTGCACCAGCAGAAGACTCGTCATGGAGACACTCACTCTTCTTAAAAGGAAGTCAGCAGCAGCAGGATTTTCAGAGGAAGGGGAAGACTTCGAATGGAAACGGCGACGACACGATGGAGACTTCGTGGAGGATTCCGGCGACCTCGGAAGGGACATCTTCCTCGAGGAATTCCACGCCGTCAGAGAGAAGCTCCACAAAAACATGAAGAAGGCACGTCGAAACAAAGGTCTTCTTTTCCTCGTTCACAACAGAAATTTGTTGAACAACGTGAGGATCCATATTTTGAGACGGGCAGGCCTTGATGATTTGGATGACGATTGAGAAGTCGGAAATGGCCAAAATATCTCTCAATTCTTTAAAAAATCAAGAAGGCAACCTTGGCTGGAACCAGGACCTTTTTCACAACTCAGTTGGATTAACTTCATTAATCTCATTTTCAACAAAAGACTACCTTGATCCATTAATCAAAGTCTTGGCATACTTTGTGAACTGTGGCTAGGGCTCGTTCCGTATGCTGGCATATAATTGTCCTCAACCAAGAAATTTACTCTTTTTCACATCTTTTGAACATCGAGGAATAAACAGACTGTCTCCATACGGCACTGGAAATGATAACGTGTCGATATTCGTACGATGTCTTCAATAATAAGACTTTGAACAACAAAGACTACTTTGTTCCATTGAAGAAAGTGTTGGCACACTTCGTGCTCACCTTGGGAGCTTCACTTCTCAGTCTTTTCATCCGTAAACGATTGGCTTTGAGCCCAACTGAGGGCCTCCCTCAGCTGAATAAAGACACCTGTTGCCGTCAAGAGAAGCAAAAGGTGTTCACAAGTGTCCTCGCCCTTTGGAAATATATCGCAACGTTAACAAAACTATTGTTCCACGTCATCATCCGTGTGTGTGTGCGTGCGTGCATGTGTGTGTGTGTGTGTGTGTGTGTGTGTGTGTGTGTGTGTGTGTGTGTGTGTGTGTGTGTGTGTGTGTGTGTGTGTGCGTGTGTGTGTGCGTGTGTGTGTGTGTGTGTGTGTGTGTGTGTGTGTGTGTGTGTGTGTGTGTGTGTGTGTGTGTGTGTGTGTGTGTGTGTGTGTGTGTGTGTGTGTGTGTGTGTGTGTGTGTGTGTGTGTGTGTGTGTGTGTGTGTGTGCGAGCGCGCATGTGTGTGTTTGTGTGAACTTTTTTTTTGCCTCCCTCCATCACGTGTTCACAACCGTCCAAACCGATGACCACTATTTTCCTGACACAGCTGATGACGCGGAACAATAGTTTTGACAATGTTGTGATGTATATTTAAAGAATGAGTGCACTTTTGAACACCTTGTGCTTCTCTTGACGGCAACCGGTACCTTTATTCAGCTGAGGGAAGCCTCCAGTTGGGCTCAAAGCCAATCGTGTACAGACGAAGAGACTGGGAAGTGAAGCTCCCAAGGTGAGCACGAGGTGTGCTAATACTTTTTTTAATGGAGCAAAGTAGTCTTTGTTGTTCAAAGTCTGATTATTGAAGACATCGTACGAATATCGACACGTTATCATTTCCAGTGCCGTATGGAGACAGTCTGTTTATTCCTCGATGTTCGAAAGATGTGAAAAAGAGTATATTTCTTGGTTGAGGGCAATTGCATGCCAGCATACGGAACTGGCCCTAGCCACAGTTCACAAAATATGCCAAGACTTTGTTTAATGGATCAAGGTAGTCTTTTGTTGAAAATGTGATTAATGAAGTTATCGTAAGAACCTCACAACATGATCAGTCCCAGTGACGTGTGGAGAGAAATTTTGGCCATTTCCGACTTCTCAATCGTCATCGAGATCATCAAGGCCTGCCCGTCTCAGAATATGGATCCTCACGTTGTTCAACAAGTTTCTGTTGTGAACGAGGAAAAGAAGACCTTTGTTTCGACGTGCCTTCTTCATGTTTTTGTGGAGCTTCTCTCTGACGGCGTGGAATTCCTCGAGGAAGATGTCCCTTCCGAGGTCGCCGGAATCCTCCACGAAGTCTCCATCGTGTCGTCGCCGTTTCCATTCGAAGTCTTCCCCTTCCTCTGAAAATCCTGCAGCTGCCGACTTCCTTTTGAGTTCAGTGCGTGTCTCCATGACGAGTCTTCTGCTGGTGCACAAAATCCTCGGCCCTACGGTCTCCACCTCAGGGTCTCAGTTGAACTCTTTGGCATATCTCGGATTCTTCGGGTTTTCCTCAGGTTGGAACTTCAAGAATCGCGTTCTTCGACGCAAGCGTTCTCTTACACCAAAATGATGTCCTCCTCCTGTCGCCACTCTTAACATTGCAATTATGATTAAGATGACCATTTTTCCCTTACGATCTGGGAGAAGTCTTGAGATGAATAAAATCACTTGCAGATATACACACACAAACATGTAAAAGACGGCACTGGAGGAGTATTTTTAATCCTGTTTGCCATGTTAATATTAGTGATTGTTTGCTCTTATAAAGTGTGATATTGATCAGGAAGATAAAAGTGCTGGTGTAATGCCAGCAAGAAGGATACGGTAAAGAGACGAATGTTAATGACACCGTTACGGGCACAATCACCACCACAACAGTCGTTGCAAATATTTTCGTTGTTATTACACGTGTATTGATCCTCTTACCTTTCTTCCATACACCATTCTTTGCAATAGCAACGCTGGCTTTACTAATGTGATAGCAAAAAGTTTTGTGGCTGGTCACACTGGTTTTCATCCATGTCCTTAGTATCATTATTATCAACAGCCAGTTGAAGACTCAAGGTTTTGGGCCACTAACTTTCTTACTGCCCTTATAACTATTATACTGGTACTATTATTATTAATATCATTATTACGTATCATCATCATCGTCGTCGTCATCGCTATCATCATTATCGTTATTATAATTTTTATCTTTATCATTATAACTATTATCAATATTGTCATTATCATTGTTACTATTATCATCATTATTGTCATTATTAATCCAAGTCGCTCTTTTATGCACTTGAGGTAATTTCTTTGGTGTACGAAATCGTCTCGCCTTAGAACATGAATTCCATCTTTCACTTAGGCGACTGAGAGACTATCTAAGGTAAACGAAACCGTCCGATAGCAGGTAGATGAAGCCAATCGCAAAACACAGCTAAAAGGTTAACAAAGACAGGTAGCCCTGTAACGCGCAAAGTTGATCTCTTAACTGGTTAATGTTGTCTACTGTCAGGACAGATCACACAGAGGTTAAAGTGCAACTTTGGAAGCGAAAGGCCACTTGCATGTCCGCCAAACAGGATAACCTGCATAGAGGACATGCATCCGCGGCAAAGCGCTTTAATTATCAAGCGAAGGCCACTCCAATACCTCTCTCATTACTTCCATCTTCCTCTTTACTCCCGACTTAATGCACCGCTTCGACTAAATATCATGATAGCGACGTTGTCCGTTCGTCTGACTTGTGCTCAACAATGCATTGTCAGCAGAGAGAAGGGCCGTCTTTTAAGACATGTCTGTCTCGGTGCCACTGACAATACTTTGCCCATAAGAGGTGAGAGAATGTGGCAATATAAGCTCACCATTGTGCCACAGTTTCTACTGAGATACATTTTGGTGTCACCATTGCATGTATAAGGTGGCAATAGTGTATCAGATGGAATAGTTTCAAAAGTAATTTAGTTGTGCTTTTTTTTCCATGTCCCAAATGGCTTTCCTCCTTTGTAAGGACAATGTTCGTGTAATACTCTCTCCATATCAACACTTCCGTAGCAATTGAGGTATAATTCCTTTCGATTGAATCCCTTTGGTAGCTATTGCCTTTTTCCCTTTGACTTTAGGTGACGTCAAACTACTTCTTTATCTCCACGACACTTTGATAAAGAAGAAAAGATCGAGTCTATGGAATAATGTAGCATGTGTAATATTGTTGACTGCTAACTTGAAGGAGGTAAATCATTTATAACAAGCTATAAAGGAATGATAGGAAAGAGCATAATCAATTACACCAAACAGTGGAATAATCTTAAGAACAGTATAATTGTTCCCCTGAAAAAAGTTCCTTTATCACAATGGCACAATCTACGGGTTTTGCTCTTATTTTTCACCGTACGATCATCTAATAATTTCGAAAAAATGCTTATTCATTTATCCATCAATTTATTTATTCATTTATTTATCTTTATATATTTCTATTTGTATATTTATTATATCAATTTAATTATTTTATGTACTTATTCATTTGTTTATTTATATATCTATTACCTATTCAAAGATTTATTTGTTTATTTGTGTTCATTTGTTTAGTCACTGATTAATTTCATCACTTATTCATTTATTTATCTACTTATATGCGCATTTTCTTATTTATATATTTACTACTTTGTAGATCATTATTAATTTATCTATTTATTTGTTCATCTTTTTATTGATCTATTTATCTATTCATTTATAAATTTATTTATTTGTTTGAAAATCTAACCAGTGGATACCGCGACGAATCATGAGCAGGGGTTTCTCACTTCCCGCTGCGTAGGCGTGGGATGGTAACATTTATTTAATGTAAGAGGCCGGTAGTTGTACGAATGGAAATGAGCTAGGGAAACACTAGGGCATTAGAATGCTGACTCAACAATTCAGACTCGACGCCTGCTCGCCTGCTGTTTGATAACATTGAGGTGACGCTATGTCTATGTAAACACACCGACGGTGGTGACTGTTTTATAATCGATGTTGTAATCATAACTCTGTAAGCGCAGGTTAGCTTCGTTTGACTAATGCTGAGGTAAACAATATCGCTAGTGGCATTGTAATGGCTTTCCGGGTTGGTGCAAGGTGGAGAAGGAGGAAAAAAACTATTGGTGCAAGAATTCAAAGTCACGCCCATAAGGAGTGACATTTATTTGAGAAGTCACCGGAGATTGGTTTAGAAAAATTAGTGACGTCAGACGAAGGTAGCTTAGCGTAGGATACGGGATCTCGTCAGAGGGTGTGGAGAGAGGATCGAGAGAGGATCAGGAGACGATGTAGAGACGAGAGAAAGAGATCCCGAGTGTAAGCAGAAGGTGAAATTACAGTGAAGGAAGAAAGAAAATTCACCACCCTTTTATTAACCCAAAGGACGAGAGAACTAGGCACGGGGCCTAGAAAATAGTGAGACTACAGGAAAAAGAAGGCAAGGGGCCTTGAGACGAGTGATATTACAAGTCAAATTTAAGTGACAGTGGTGACAAGGGGTGGTGAAATTAATCTATTTATTGTCTGACTTCAAACAATCTCTCATTTAACTTCGAGAACGTCGATGTTTGACAGGTGTGCAGACAACGCCACCTTACTACTTATCAGTATCATTCTGGCTCACACCAAACTTCTTCATTCAGAGTTGTGAACGTCACTCTGTTGAAAGGATAAAAGCTCTCTTGATTAACCTTTTTCCTATGGCAAGATACTTCTTCATTCATAAATGTCATCGTAGCAAACGTTTCACAGTGATGAAACAGGTCTCTATAATGAAGTACTCAACTGATTTTATTCTGGCTATCACAAACCGTTACATTGAGCTTGGAAAACCTTGTCACAGCAAAACTCATCAACCCATTCCCACGTAGTGGGAAATGAGAAATCCGTGGTAGGACAGAGCCGTGTCAGTTGCGTTTTTTTTTTGTTTTTTTTTATATCTCCAGCAGACGGAGATGTGAATGTTATACCGAACAGTGGAATAATCTTAAGAACAACATAATTATTCCCCTGAAAAAGTTCCTTTATCTTCTTCTGCTACGTGGACGCACTTTTTTTTCCAGACACTTTTGTTCAGCAGAGGTCACGACGCCATGCTTAACGACAGTGTCTGGCGAGAAATCGTTGGTCATCTTATCCATCCACTGATCAACCCCCACACCCTTTTCGAAATCATTCAACACAAATTATACAGAATTAATTAGACGCATTTTGAATGAAGAATTTCTACCATCAGGTCAGAATAATTACATTATGACATGTATCATATTAAAACAAAGTCTATCTATTTCAAATATTTCAGTTTTATTTTTCAAAATTTACTGAGGCCAGAGTATGAATTATGTTCGGACATTCTTCAATTAAGACTGATTCAAAAAATTTTCTTCTAAAGCTACAGTTGGACTTAAACAAAATTTTGGCCTTATCTCAGTCAAGACTGTGATTTTTGGTACTGACGTGTTGGAACACAGCGGAATTTTCTTGGGTATACTTAATGTTTTGATCTATATTATCAAAATATCTTCGTTTCATAGTATGGTTTTCATATTTACTAATCTTAGAATTATTCCAGTCAGCATTGTGGCCTGTATCGTATCTATGTCTAACAATGGCATTATTCATATTGTAAGTTTTCATATCATATTTATGTTGCGATATTCTTTTATCAATACCACGGAAACTGTCACCATCGTAAACCTTTTTACAAACTAAACATGGCACACAGTAAACACCTGCTTGACGAACATTTTCCCTACTTTTATTTCTGCTTTTTATAAGATTGCCAACTGTTATCGAGCTGGTTTTCACAACATTAACACCAGCTCGTTCACAAAAGAAACTTGTTGAATAGCGTAAGGATCCACATTCTACGACAGGCAGCCCTTGATGATATCGATGACGATTGAGCAGTTGGAAACAACAAGTTTATCTGAATTCTTTAAAGAATCAAGAAGGCAACCTTGGTCGGAACCAGGACCTTCTTCACAACTCGTATGGTTTAACTGTTATCACTCGTTTCCATGCCAACGAATTCAGTTACTCGACGCTCCTTCGGCTTAAAAAGACGTATGGAAGTTATCTTTCTTCGTTCCGTATGGTGACGTACAACTGCCCTTAAACCAAGGAAATTATTGTTGTTCAGGTCTTCCGAATATCGAGGAATGTACAGACACTCTCCACACCTCACTGGGACTGATAACGTTGTGAGGTTCTTACGATAACTTCAGTAATCACATTTTCAACAAAAGACTACTTTTATCCACGAAACAAAGTCTTGGCATACTTCTTGAACTGTGGCCAGTGCTCGTTCCGTATGCTGGCATACAATTGCCCTCAACAGAGAAATTTACTCTTTTTCAGGTTTTTCGAATATCGAGGAATAAGCAGACACTCTCCATAGGCCAGTGGGAATGATAACGTTGCGACATTCGTACGATGCCTCCAATAATCACACTTTCAAAGAAAGACTACTTTGCTCCATTAAACAAAGTGTTGGTACACTTCGTGCTCACCTTGAGCGCTTCACTTTTAAGTCTCTTCATCGTGTCGACTGTTTACGATTGGCTTTGAGCCCAACTGGGGGCTTCCCTCAGCTGAATAAAACTACTTTGCTCCATTAAACAAAGTGTTAGCACACTTCATGCTCACCTTGGGAGCTTCACTTCTCAGTCTCTTCGTCTGTATACGATTGGCTTTGAGCCCAACTGGGGGCTTCCCTCAGCTGAATAAAGGCACATGATGCCCTCATGAGAAGCACAACGTGTTCATAAGTGTCCTCGCCTTTTAACAAATATATCGCAACGTTGTCAAAACTATTGTTCCGCGTCATCAGTTGTGTCAGGAAAATGGTGGTCGTCAGTTTGGACGTTTGTGAACACGTTATGGAAGGAGGCTAATTTTTTTTTCACACACACACACGCGCACACACACACACACACACACACACACACACACACACACACACACACACACACACACACACACACACACACACACACACACACACACACAGATATATATATATATATATATATATATATATATATATATATATATATATATATATTGTATATATATATATATATATATATATATATATATATATATATAGGTATATATATAATATATATATACATCTGAATTGAATCGCTAGTAACAGCGAATATATATCAATCAAATCATTTACGACAGTCGCCCCGGGGTTCGAACCGAGATCTCGCTCATTGCCTTACTGACTGAGCCATGGTAGCTACACAAGAAACTTGGAGTTGAACTCCCGAAGATTCTAATTAGACTTCTAATTATCGTCATGACCTAATATCCCAGAGATACCGATCTCAACAGTAGGACAATCTCAGGGGCGACCGTCGGAAATTATTTGATTGATATTCGCTACTACTAGCGATTCACTTCAGCTATTTACAACGACGAAAGCCCGTAAAGGTTTCGTACCAGCCTTACAGATTGGCCTAGAGTTGAGCTCGGGATATCTGTGAAGAATTAGGTCATGACGGCAATGAGCAGTCTACCAAGAATCTTCGAGTTGGTTCAATTCCAAGTTGGAGATCTTTTGTAGCTCCCACGGCTCAGTCGGTACGACGTTGGTCTGGCATTGAGCGAGACCTCGGTTCGAGCCCCGAGGCGACTGTCGGAATATATATATATATATATATATATATGTATATTTGATGATGATGAGGACGGCGGTAACGATGACGATGATGATAAATATAATGGCAGCAGTAGAAGTAATAGTAACTTTAGTATTAACTATAAGAGAAAGGAAACTGAAAATGGGACACGCACCTTCCTTTTTTATCTTCCAGTCCTCGTTAACTGGAGGAGAAAAAGGAGGAGAACGAGGAGGAAAGGGAGGTGAGGGAGGAGGAGTAGGAGGAGGAGAGGGAGGAGGAGGAGGAGCAAGATGAGGCGGAGGAGGAAAAGCCTCGTTATGGACAGGTTTTTGTTTTACGTCTTTCCCTTTGACCAGTGCCCTCCTTTCCCTCGGTTTCCACACACCTTCAGCCATTTCGCTCTTCCTTTCGCTTTTTCTTTCTATTTCAAATTCCTCTTTCAATTTTTTCCTTCTCTCTCTCTCTATGTATGTGTATATATATATATATATATATGTATATATATATATACATATATGTATATATATATATATATATATATATATATATATTTCACAATGAGTTCTTTGACAATCATGCTAATTCATTCTCTTTATCCTACTCGAACTACCCATTTCCTTTCCATTTTATTCTATTTTTGCCCTCCCTTTCCCGTTCCCTTCTTCCTTCTCCCTTTCCTTTCACTCATCCTCTCCCTCTTTCTTTTCCACATGTTTATTCCTTTCTCTCTCCTTCCCTTTTCTCCCCTGCTCGTACCCTTTCTTCGCAAGTGTTCTTGTGCATGTGTGAGAGGTGAATTAGGGACAGGGAGTCGTTTGACAGAAGGGAGGGGGAGCTTCTCCGAAAGGATCTGGGAGCACGGGATCCATACATTGGCGGGACTTGCGAACGCGGCCGACAAAGAAAATTCGGGACAGATCTGAGAATGAAAATACGTTCGTTGGCGGTAAATGAGGAGGACTGGATGCAGGCAAGAGGCGGTGTGACTCTATGTAGAATAGTTGGGGGAGAGGAGACGAGAGAGGAGAAGAGAAGCCCAAGAGAAAGAAGAAGAGTTTCAACTGAAGGAATGTAATATGGACGAAGATCGTCTATTGGCCGTCCTCTCTTATCGCACATGACAACGAAGATTTATTAAGGAACTTTGTGTTTTCATCTTCTTCACATCCTTCTTCTTCTTCATATTCTTCATCCTCTTCATATTATTTTACCTCTTCATATCCTTCTACTTCTTTATATTCTTCTTCTTCTACTTCTTCCTATCCTATTCTTCATATTCTTCTTCTTTATATACATTCTCCTTTTTCTTTTTCATGTATCTTCTTCCTCTTCTTCATATATATTCTTCTTCTTATCCTACTTCTTCATATTCTTATTCTTCTTCTTCTTCATATATATTCTTCTTCTTCTTAATTATAGGTATCCTTCTTCATATATATTCTTCTTCTTCTTTATATATTCTTCTTCTTCTTCCTATTCTTATTCTTCTTCTTCTTCATATTCTTCTTCTCCTTTTCCTTCTTCTTCTTCATTTTCCTTTTCTCCACCTTTGGTGAAGCAAATAGGAAGGCAAGGAGGAGGACAATAAATAGAAGAACACTTGTGACTAACGAGCCGGGCAGGGAGGCAAAGGGATGTAGGATAACAACAGTCGTTGTTTCCAGTTTTATTGACCAAAAACCCGGAACCCAATTGTAGGTGGCAACGGTTCTTGGGCTCTCCCGTTAGACGCTCCTAGAAGGGAGCATCGAATTGTTATCTGTGCTATATTTGTAGGTGTCTGACTCTTATATCACCGCTGATAGAATGAGTCGGAATTAGAGCAGTTGCCAAATGTTCCACCGAGCATGAGAGAATATATATATATATATATATATATATATATATATATATATATATACATATATATATATATATATATATATATATATAATGATAATAATAATAATAATAATAATGATAATAATAATAATAATAATGATAATAATAATAATAATAATAACGATAATAATAATAATAATAGATAATGATAATAATAATAATAATAATAGTAATAATAATAATAATAATAGTAATAATAATAATAATAATAGTAATAATAATAATAATAAAAATAATAATAATAAGTCAAATGGAAGACTAATTAAGATCTCGGTCCTAGCCAAGAAACCGAGTGTCATCCCCACGGGGTTCCACCTCCAGATGCAGGTGAGGGTGTTGGTGACATGTACACGAAAGTTGGGAGATGATCCTATCTGGCGTTCGTCTCCCAGGATCACCCAAAGTTGAGAAAGACGAAGGAGGAGGAGGAGGAGGAGGAGGAGGAGGGGGAAGAGGCAGCAGCAGGAGGCAGCCAAGAACTAGAGATGGATTTGAGAACGCAGAGTAACGAAAACAGGGAGAAGAAGAGAAACAAAGTCTAGCGGATGAAGACCTGATGACAAAGGGAGGAAGGATTAAAGAAAGAAATGGACCGATTCGGGAATGGGGTAAGACAAATCGGAAGACGACCAAGTTGAGAGAAAGAGAGCTGAGAGTAATGGAAGAAAAAATTGTGGAGAGAGTGTACCAGATTAAACGAAAATAAAACGAAGAAAAAAACACAGGAAAGCGTGAACGAGAGATTTTAGAAATTGGGCTCCAGTCGTACAGAGAGAGACAGATGTGAGGGAATAGGGGGATGTACATGGAGAGGGATAAGCACATATGGAAAAGAGCGCGAATTTATATATATATATATATATATATATATATATATATATATATATATATATATATATACATATTTATATATATATATATAAATATGTATATATATATATATATATAAATATGTATATATATATATATATATATATATATATATGTATATATATATATATATATATATATATATATATATATATAAGAACACAGTTGAGTAGGCCAAAGGAGACCAAAGCAGAAATTGACGGGAAAAGAGGCGAGTGAAAGGCAGAAAGAAGGAATGCTGGAGAAAAGAGAGACGAGAAATAAAAAGATACAGAGACACACACATGCGTTAACTTACATACATACATACACACACACACATGTACATACATACATACACACACACACGCACAAACACACACACAGGCGCGCGTACACACATATACACACGAACACAAACATGCTCACACACACATGTATATTTATGTATATACACACATATATTATACATAAATATATATTACACACACACACACATATATATATACATATATATATATATATGTGTGTGTGTGTGTGTTTGTATGTATGTGTGTGTATGTGTGTTTGTGTGTGTATGTGTGTGTATGTGTGTTTGTGTGTGTGTATGTGTGTTTGTGTGTGTGTATGTGTGTGTGTGTGCGTGTAAATATCAATGCGTATTTATTTTGGCAGCAGGTAGCCGACTTTATTCAGCTGAGGGGATATTTCTCCTCGGTTTCAAGTTACAAGGATTACTATAGAAAACTAGTGATAGTGACCTTTAGTAAGAACAGAATTTACGAGACGTCGAGGCGGAAGAGGTGGCTCAGTCACGTTTAGTGGAAAGGTTTTTTAATATATCGCAATATTTTACGAGTAGTTTTTGTTTTTGTTTATATTCATTCATTGGTGTGGTTTCTCCTCGTAGCGGAGTTGACGCCACCCAGAAATTCTCTTCTCGGGGTCGACTGCCAGAATGCGCTTCAGCAGCGACCAAGAGGACGAGCCTTCAAGTGTGTCCCAGAATTTCTTCCTGAAAAGTTTCTTCTTCCGCTGCATCCAGAGGCTGTAATTTCTCTCATCAGGGTCAGCTATCCTCCAAGGATGACCCGCCGTCATCATGTTGAAGAGGATGATGCCGCACGCCCACATGTCGATGGGCGGGCCCCTGTACTTCTTGCCAGTGAAGACCTCTGGGGCCATGTAGCTCAGGGTGCCGGAGAAACCCGACAAATATATTTCAACACCCTTCCAGATGTAGACGCTGCAGAGTCCCAGATCCGCAATCTTTACGACTCTGTCTTCGGTGAGGAGGATATTGTCGGGTTTGAGGTCTCTGTGAATCACTCCTCTTGAGTGCATGAAGTCGACACCCTACCTGATCTGCTCGAAGTAACGAAGGGCGTCTTCTTCTGCCAAAGAGCCTTTCAAATCCCCCAGGGAGCCGCCGCTTGCGTACTCCAGGTACATGAGGAGAGTCTCGTAGTGCTTCCTCCAGAAGATGAGCTGGATGACGTTCTCATGATTAAGCTAGCTATGTATTATGGCTTCGTAGAGTTCCTTGGAGGAGGTTGATTTGCACTTCACCTCCTTAACGGCCATAAGCTCCTCAGTCTCGACGTTTTTGAGGAGTTTGACGTGGCCGAAGGCACCTACGCCAAGATATTTTACGTCCTCCCAATTCTTGTTCCTTATGTGAGCTTTTGTTTTTTCATTATTTAATTGATTTAATTCATCAAGCTCATGGGGGAGGGAATACTGATACTGGAATGACAGGAGAAGTCTTTTGTTTCATTGAATTTCTTTTGGATCCTTGACTTCTGTATTCCAGTAGGGGATTACTTTGGTCTTGCCCCGAAATTTTCCTTGTCCGATCGCTGCTTTTGTTGCTGTCGGTCCAGAGGTCCTCGCTCATCGTTTGCGAGCGCCAGCAGCAGAGGAAGAGTCTAAAGAAAACCATGGCTAAAAATCTTTAGACAAAAGACAATCTATGGCTCTTTTGACGATAGTGAACGATTCTCAACAGACGTCATCTGAGATTACGGTGAACGAAGCAGATCTTATTTCTGCATTTAGAGTCATATGTATTTCACTATGAACAAGCTCTCCTTTTTCTCTTCCTTTCTGCATATATATATAGAGTACATACATACATATATGTATATATATATATATATATATACATATATATATATATATAATATATATATATAATATATATATATTCATATATATATATACATATGTATATATATATATATTCATATATATATATATATACATATGTATATATAGATATATATATATATATATGTATATACATATATATATATATATATGTGTGTGTGTGTGTGTGTGTGTGTGTGTGTAGTCGTATGTAATTATGTGTATATTACAAAGGATTACAAAGGCGGAGCATGCCGACAGGAGACCTTTTGATCCATATCTAGGTCGGATGCGAAAAAAAATCATATTAATAATAAAATGATAAATAAAAACTATGATAATGTAAATAACAAATAAAATACATAAATAAATGCATAGATATAGTTAAATAATAAACAAACAGGTAAAT
Organism: Oratosquilla oratoria; assembly: GCF_046742065.1. Lineage (NCBI taxonomy): Eukaryota > Metazoa > Arthropoda > Malacostraca > Stomatopoda > Squillidae > Oratosquilla > Oratosquilla oratoria. The sequence continues at coordinate 88,231 of NW_027467549.1, forward strand.
AGTAAATAATAATAAATTGACATATAACTAATAATAAATGAAAATCAGACAGACAAATGATAACAAAACAAAAACAAATAATATAAGTTAAATTATAATCATTACAGCATCTTACTTAGGTATTTATCTAAATGATTCTTAAAGCTTCGAACTGAACTACATTGCACTACCTGTGCAGGAAGTTTATTCCATTCATTAACTACACGGTTGGCAAAGTTGTTTCTACCTACTTCCAAATTGAATCTATTTCCGGAGAGTTTAAGACCATTGTTTCTTGTCTGATTATCATTCAATGTAAAAATTTGGTCACTTTTGATGTTGTCAATTCCCTTTAGAATTCTAAAGACCTGTATCAGGTCACCTCTGAGTCTACGCTTTTTTAGGGAAAACAGATTCATGTGTTTTAGTCGATTTTCGTATGATTTATTTTTGATATTTGGAATCAGTTTTGTGTCTCGCCGTTGTACTCTTTCCAATCTGTCAATGTCTTTAATGAGATTCGGTGACCATACGGAAACAGCATATTCCAAATGTGGACGAACTTACGATTTATATAGCTTGTTAATGAGTGATGGACTTTTGAAATCAAAAGATCGCGCAATCAGTCCTAGAATCTTATTTGCTTTCTCAGAGGCTGAAATACACTGCTTGGATGATTTGAGGTCGTTACTGATAATTACGCCGAGATCTTTTTCACTATCCACTTTTGTTAACGAATTTCTAAATAACTTGTAAGCGTACTTACTGTTATTTTTACCTATGTGCATTACCTTGCATTTACTTGTGTTAAATTTCATTAGCCACTTTTCAGACCATTGCTGTAATTGATCTAAATCTTCTTGAATATCTAATTGGTTTGAGTGATCATTTGCCACTCCGCACAGTTTTGTATCATCACACACACACACACACACAAATGCACATACACACACAAACACACACACGCACACACACACACACACAAACACACACACGCACGCACACACACACATACGGGCACACACACACACCTTAGGGTTCTCTTCATTTTCTTTTCCAGGTTTAGTTCTGCGTCGGCTGTAGGTAAATATAGTTTTGGTCTTCTTTCACTGTTCCATTGTTCTTGCCGCTTGTGTTGTATGTTCTCCTCCTGATATCCTGGTGTTGTTCGCTCTTTTTTACCCATGTCACTGGTCACTTCGTGTAGGTCCGTCCCCAGATCCACTTGGCCCATTGTAATCGTTATGTTTCCTTTTTCCTATTGCTATGTTGTTAGTCTCGTAGTCATCATCACTTATGATCAAGTCCATCTATATAGTACTGTTGCTCATCTTATTCAAATTATTATTATTATTATCATTATTATTATCATTATTATTATTATTATCATTATTATTATCATTATTATTATTATTATTACTATTGTTATTATTATTATTATTATAATCATTATTATAATCATTATTATAATCATTATTATTATTATTATCATTATTATTATTAATATTACTATTATTATTATTGTAATTTTCATTATTATTGTTACTATTGTTATTATTATCATTATTATCAATATTATTATCGGTACTATTTTCATTATCTTAATTACCATTTTATCATTTTTCATTATTATTTTTATCATTATTTATATTATTATTTTGACATTTTATTATTATTATTGTTTATATATTTATTTCATAATTATTATTATTGTTGTTATTTTTATTATTAAAATTATTAATTATTATTGTTATTAATTATTATTATTATTACTATTGTTATTACTATTATTATTATTATCATTATTATCGTTATTATTATTTCCATCATTATTTTTATTATCGAGTTCTTATCTTGTCGACACGTTTTGTATTGGCTCAAAATGTCGACAAGTTGAAAATTCGATATTGAGCAGATGTCGCATTTTGCAGCAAATGTCACATTTTGCGCAGAATCAAATGTACTTGGCTTGACCCCTGAAAGTCTTTTCGGAAAAGTTTTTGAGAGTCGCCAAAAAGATTCTACTCGTGATGTTTTCTTGATTTTTTTTTCAAGTGTTGATTTGTAAATAAAATTAGAATTTTCTCCAGTTTGCACTTATTAAGATGATATTCAAGTGCGATTGTTTTTTTCTTTAAAAAGTTCCTGTAACTTCTTATAGAAATGTCAGTCGGAGCCTGTGCCGTCTGTGGGTCCTTGGAAAAATGTTGCCTGGAGCCTTTGCCGCTGGCATGTAACCCAGGCTGGCTACAGGGAAGTTACTCGCTAAAAGCGCAGAAAAATGAGAAGCACTGACTCAATATATGTCAAATGGAGCCAGCGGTTTGCGTCTCATCATTTGATTTTCGTGCAGGAGACCTGGCGTAGCTAGCGCCGAAAAAACGCCTGTGAGGGACCCTGCTACATGACCTCCGACAGCGAGGTTTTATGTGGGTTCCTCCTGCATTAGAATCTTGTAGATGCAGCAGCTTTGCTGCACCGCACGATATGGAGGCGGTAGTATTGGCCATATTGTCAGTCCTTTTGGCTGCAGCTGTAAAATATTTTTCTTACTGCTGGAGCCTCGGCCACTACGTTCAAGTCGTCGTCTCCTGGCGATGGCAAATTGTTGCGCCGCCAAAGACTATCAGGGAGCCAAGGGACTTAATCCCGTTCTTTAAAGCCAAAAATTCCATGCAGGGCAAAATCAATTTCCCTGCAGGAATTCGGAGAACCCCACCACCTGGAGCCTGGGTCACAGCAATGTAATTACTGCGCCTTTTAAAGGCTCTTCGCGTTGTCGCATCGGCCACTCATATTGGCTCAGGCGGGAAACCCGCCAGCTGACAACGGACTTCCATAGTGGAAAAATTCTTCTGGCCCCAAAAGTAGTGATCGAAGAAACTAACAACGTATACCAATTTCCATCAGTGTACGCAACCCAGATATGTTCAATATTGGGTGTCATGATATATACAATTACTAACACTTTTTCATTAGTTTACCGGTGTTTGTGTGTGTTTGTATATATATGTATATATATATTGTTACGGGCGGGCTGGTTAGTGAAGAGACGTTACGTATAACGGATAAGTGCTTAAGAACCAGCTCACTTCTAGAAGTCACTGTAGGACTGAACTATCTGGTCAGGGCCTAGATAATTCGTAAGACTAGAAGTAAAGGTAACAAAGAAGATTCCAGGAAAGGAATATTAAACTAGCGATAAAACTAGTAAACGAAATTATTAATATGGAAAATATTTACAGGCAATCAACACAAAAGAGAATGGGCAGTAGGGTCAATGGGACCGTTACACGATTATAAGAATATGGAAATTATCGTTCAGATAAGAAACACAAGATACGTATACAATATGGTACTATCTAAGTACAAAGAGATCAGGAACATGCATCAGAATAAGTAATAAGTACAAAAATAAGTATAAAGTAATGCAATGTATATCAGACACGTAATGTAGGCAAAAAGGGTGATCACTTCACACCAATCGTCTCATGAGTCTAAACTTCCAGTTTTTATCAAGAGATAAGATATGCGAGAAAATGACAAGGAGTGAGCGATTTCCACCGCTTATATACCATTGGACCGGAAGCGGGATACTTCCGGGTGAGTGTTCGGGAGAGCGAAAGGAGGGGAGGAGGGTAAGTTAACACACGTCAACATGGGTAGTTTTAAGACCCTCGACTCGCTTGAACAATCTACTTATTTAGTAACTGTCAAATCTGTGCGCTCCGAACTATTCAGGATTTCGCTTGTCTGTTTGTTCTACAAGAGTGCGCACCTCTCTCCGCACGTAGGCAAGATTACATATAGTGGACGAGCGTTACTGCTTAACATTGTTACAATACATACATAGACAAGAAATATGAACATAGTTATGTAATACAAAGGAACACAATTCTATAACATAATTACACATATGACGTAATATCTAATATTACGTTACACCTCCACCGTTTGGGAAAGCTTTTCACTTTCTGTTGAAAAGCTACATTCTAGAAAGTATGGAGTAGTTCTTCTGCGCAGGGGACAGCTTCTTGCTGTAGTAGGCGATAGCGTGAAGAACTTCATTGTGTTCTTGCAAGAGGGCGGCACCGATACCGGTGTCGCTGGCGTCGACTTGCAGAAGAAAGGGTCGTTGGAAATCGGGTGCCCTTAGAACTGGTGCGTTAGTGAGAAGGGACTTCAGGTTTTTGAAGGCCGTCTCACAGGTAGGTGTCCACACGAAGTCGTGGTCTTTTCTCAACAGGTCAGTCAATGGTTCTGCTACATCTTGTTTCTTAGATAAGTGTCCTACTTTTATCTGAAGATTTTGTAGTATCTGAGAGTTTTCCAAGGGAATCTCAGGAGGATTAGGCAGGTTATCAGGAGGCTCTTCCGATTCTATTGTGGTAGAGCTGCAAATTGGAATTGGATCTCTGGAATGATAAGGTTTTAAGGTATTTATGTGACAGAGACGGGAACTCTTTCTTCTGTCTGGAGTTTTGATTATGTAGTTGAGATCACTGGCTCTGGACAAGACTTCATAGGGTCCTTTGTATTTAGCCTGCAATGGATCTCCTGGTATGGGAAGATAAAGTAACACTTGATCTCCTGGAGAGAAAGTTCTAAGTTTAGAATTTTTATCATACCGACCTTTCATTTCTCGTTGAGCATTCGCCAAGTTCTCTCTTGCCAACTTCCAAGCTTCTAACAACTCGGTGACCTGGGACAAGTATTTCAAAGAAGGAACTGGTGGTTCTTCTTTCATCCATTGTTCATGAAGTATCTTTAGGGGACCACGGACTTCATGACCGAAGACTAATTCTGACGGGCTGAATCCAAGGCTTTCTTGAATTGTTGTTCGGGTGGCGAACAACAAAAAGGGGAGTCCGTCTTCCCAATTTCGAGTGTTCTCAGCACAGAAGATTCTTAACATTGTCTTGAGCGTTTGGTGAAAGCGCTCTAGAGCACCTTGTGATTGAGGATGATAGGCGGAGGAAGTTACATGATTTATACCTAGTGTTACAAGAGTTTCTCTAAACTTGTTGGAAAGAAAATTACTTCCTTGATCACTTTGAATGTTCTTGGGAAATCCTACTATAGTGAAATATTTCAACATTTCTCTGATTATGTTTTGAGCTTTAATATTTTTCAAAGGAATTGCTTCTGGAAAACGAGTGCTCATACACATGATTGTGAGAATGTACTGATTTCCTTTACTTGAAGGAGGTAAAGGTCCTACACAGTCAATAAGAACTTTTTTAAATGGCTCTTCCATTACAGGAATGGGATGGAGTGGAGCTTCTACAATTTTCTGGTTGGGCTTACCTACAAGTTGACATGTATGACATGTTTTACAATATTGGGCAACATCTTTGACAACCGTGGGCCAATGGAAATGTTGGGTTATGTTGAACAAGGTCTTTCTTACCCCTAAGTGACCTGCTAAGGGAGTATCATGAGCCAATCTTAGAACATTATTCCTGAAACCAAGAGGGAGGACTATTTGATTCCTTACTTGCCATGGCTGGTCAGCGGTTGCGGTGGATGCTCTCCATTTTCGCATTAGGACTCCGTTTTCTATATAGAAACCTCGTGACATATTTTCAACTTCTTCTGGAGATGAAACAATCTCGTACAAATTTTTAAGAGAATGATCTGACTTCTGTTCTTTGATTAATTCTGCTCTAGATAGAGAAACTGGTGAAGAAGAAGATGGGTCAGTTTGGGAGAATAGGGATTCTAAATTATAGGTCTCCTCTTCAGATTTCTTGTACTGAGATCTGGTTACAACACAAGCGGGAAACAACTGTAAGTTATCTGAAGGTTCTACTGAGGTCTTAGGGTTATTTGTTATTAAGGGAGAAATGACTTTGCTTCCAGCGATGTCATTGGCCAACAATAAGGATATTCCTACTATGGGAAGAGAGTCTACTACTGCTACTTTAACCATTCCGGTTGTTAAATCAGACCGCAAGAAAACATTATGTAATGGACATTTTATAATTCCTCCAACTCCTTCTATCAATATATCATAACCTGTATATGACTCACCCAGATTCTGCAAGACAGAATTTAAAATCAGACTTTGCTTTGCTCCTGTGTCTCGGAGTATGGAAATAGGATATTGTTGTGAACTACTACTATGAGATATAGTTCCTGAAGATACAAATGGTTTGAAACAAGGATCATGATCTGATGAGGGGGGTTCTACATTACTTGACAATACTGGCTTCTTTGGTAGTATATCCTGAATAGAGGATTTTGAATCATCTGATTTTATATTACTTACAAGAGTTGGTGTCTTATTGGAGAATGAGGGTGTCAGTCTCTTTCTGCAATTAGAAATGTGATGGCCAACCTGTTTACAATATGAACAAGTTACAGGGGGATTAGTCTTAAACCTTTCCATTCTTTGCCAAGGTTGGTTTGGAGGATATTGATTGAAATCAGACCTGTAACTGAAATGTGATGGGCTAGACTGATTTTCAAAGCGTTTCTTTGGGGACCAAGGATCAGAGTATTTTGTTGAATCTGGAATATATGACTTTGACCTTTGGGATTCCATTTGTCTTGACTTAGGATTATGATTTAGTGTGAACTCATCAGCCAATACAGCAGCTTTAGTTAAAGTTTCGGGAACATGATCATCTATAAAAATCCTAAGATCTGTCTCTAAGGTATTCTTAAACTGCTCCAATAAAATCAACTGTTTAAGTCTATCTAAGGTGTCCGTTTCACTAGCCAAACACCACCTATTGAATAACCTCTCTTGTTGAGCCGCATATTCTACGTATGTTAACTGAGGTGTCTTCCCATAATTACGGAATTTCTGTCTATAGGCCTCTGGTATTAGTTCATAAGCTTTTAAAATACAAGCTTTCATATTATCATACTCGCTTTCTGCTTCTGAAAGAGAAGTATAAATTTGCTGAGCCTTACCCTTAAATTGTGTTTGAATGATTAATGGCCAATTTTCTTTAGGGATTTGTAACTGTTGCGCCAATTTTTCCCACTGAAGAAAGAAAATTTCTGGCTCTCCCTCTGAAAATTGGGGTAGAAGTTTTACATACTTTGAAATATCTATATGACCTTCCTGAACTACGGGTTGTCTATCAACAATCCTAGCTTCTACTTCTGCCTTCTTTAATTCTAACTCTGCCAATTTGACTTTAGTTTCGTTCTCTCTTTCTATTTGTTTCACTTTAGCTTCCTCTTCTCTAGCTCTAAATTCTGCCTCAATTTGCATTTGTTTCAGTTTAGTTTCCTCCTCTTTAGCTACTTGTTTCGCTTTAGCTTCCTCTTCTCTAGCTCTAAATTCTGCCTCAATTTGCATTTGTTTCAGTTTAGCTTCCTCCTCAATTTCTACTCTCCTGACCTTTAATTCAATCTCCTTAATCTTAAGTTCGGTTAGTCGTGCCTCTATTTCTAACCTATTTGAAGGAATTTGTATAGCTGTAATCTCTTCTGGAGATAAGATCTCATCTTCGATCAGATTTTCAACGAGTTCCTGAAGTATTTTTTTCTTTCGCAAACTTGTATCAATGTCTACTCCAAAGTGCTTGCCTATTTCTATCAAAGTGTCTTTAGTTTGTTTCTTTAAGAAACTTACCTTGGGATTTTGAACGAATTCTTGAATTATATCATCCATCTCTATAAGAATGTGTTAAATACCTGATCCAATATCCTTGGCAAGGGTCGCCACTTTGTTACGGGCGGGCTGGTTAGTGAAGAGACGTTACGTATAACGGATAAGTGCTTAAGAACCAGCTCACTTCTAGAAGTCACTGTAGGACTGAACTATCTGGTCAGGGCCTAGATAATTCGTAAGACTAGAAGTAAAGGTAACAAAGAAGATTCCAGGAAAGGAATATTAAACTAGCGATAAAACTAGTAAACGAAATTATTAATATGGAAAATATTTACAGGCAATCAACACAAAAGAGAATGGGCAGTACGGTCAATGGGACCGTTACACGATTATAAGAATATGGAAATTATCGTTCAGATAAGAAACACAAGATACGTATACAATATGGTACTATCTAAGTACAAAGAGATCAGGAACATGCATCAGAATAAGTAATAAGTACAAAAATAAGTATAAAGTAATGCAATGTATATCAGACACGTAATGTAGGCAAAAAGGGTGATCACTTCACACCAATCGTCTCATGAGTCTAAACTTCCAGTTTTTATCAAGAGATAAGATATGCGAGAAAATGACAAGGAGTGAGCGATTTCCACCGCTTATATACCATTGGACCGGAAGCAGGATACTTCCGGGTGAGTGTTCGGGAGAGCGAAAGGAGGGGAGGAGGGTAAGTTAACACACGTCAACATGGGTAGTTTTAAGACCCTCGACTCGCTTGAACAATCTACTTATTTAGTAACTGTCAAATCTGTGCGCTCCGAACTATTCAGGATTTCGCTTGTCTGTTTGTTCTACAAGAGTGCGCACCTCTCTCCGCACGTAGGCAAGATTACATATAGTGGACGAGCGTTACTGCTTAACATTGTTACAATACATACATAGACAAGAAATATGAACATAGTTATGTAATACAAAGGAACACAATTCTATAACATAATTACACATATGACGTAATATCTAATATTACGTTACAATATATATATATATTATATATATATATGTATATATACACACATGTATATATATAAATATATATATATATATACACATATGTATATATATATAAATATATATATATATATATATATGTGTGTGTGTGTGTGTGTGTGTGTGTGTGTGTGTGTGTGTGTGTGTGTGTGTGTGTGTGTGTGTGTGTATGTGTGTGTGTGTGTGTGCGTGTGTGTGTGTGCGTGCGTGTGTGTGTGTGTGCGTGTATGTGTGCGTGCGTGTATGTGTACGTGGGTGCGTGTGTGTGTGCTTGCGTTCGTGTGTGTATGCGTGCGTTTGTGTGTGCGTATGTGTGTGAGTGCATGTGTGTCTGCGTGCGTGAGTGTGCGTGTGTGTGTGCATGCGTGTGTGTGTGTGTGTGTGTGTGTGTGTGTGTGTGTGTGTGTGTGTGTGTGTGTGTGTGTGTGTGTGTGTGTGTGTGTGTGTGTGTGTGTGAGTCTATCGGCGAGTACCATAAAATTCAATGTTATGACTTATTTTGCTTGTCTATTTTCAATGCTAGGAATATGGAAGATTGAGTAACGGTGATTCACCAAAGTAGCCCAATGTAGCAACTAATAAGAACATTCAGACATACAAATGTCACGTACCATGTTTTCTAAATGAAATGATAGAGAGCGTTATAAGAATATAAGTGATAACCACAAAGCGAGAAGATAGTGTTTATGTATTTGAGGAAAGACTATCCATCTGTGGCTTATCTATTCAATGTAATTAGTGATTTTGATAGTTATAAAAGTAAACTTGGTGAATGCTATATGGATTATGTTTGTGCGTGCAACAAGTTACTTTGAAATTCTACCTGTATATACAGTATAGAAATGATAAGCTTAAGATATATAACAAATATAGAATAAAGGAGAAAGGGAAGCTGATAGTTATAAAAGTAAAGTTGATGATTGCTATGTAAATTATGATTGTGCGTCCAATAAGTTACCTTGAAATTGTAGTTGTACATACAGTATACAAATGGTAAGCTTAAAATATATAACATATATAGAATAGACGAGTATGTGTACATGTTAGCATATGCATATATACACCAAGTTGATGAATCCTACATAGATTATGTTTATGCATCCAATAAGTTATTTTGAAATTATAACTTTACATACAATATTCAAATGATGAGCTTAAGAAATGTAGAATATATTTGTATATGCAAAGATATATCTATATGCATATATTGGTGATGCGTGGCAGGCAGGCAGGCAGGCAGGAGATTGTTTTTCAGTCATGTTGTGTGTGTGCAAGTTATGACAGCTGAGAGGAGAGGGGAAGAAGCATATCTCCAAGATTGACTGAAGTTAAAATGAAGAGAAAAACCAAAAGGCTGAAGAAGAAGAAGAAAGTGGTAGTTGGTGGTGCCACGATCAGAAAGTAGAGAAACGGAAGGAAACTAATGCTTACGCGTAGATAAGTTGCATATGCAATTGGTGATACAAGGTGACTTGTGAGTCCTGAGAAGGAAAGATATCGGCAAAGACTTAGAACATATAGAGCGATGTGCGTGCGTGGTGTATTTATATGTTTGGAAGTGGTGACCTGCCAGTGAGGGTGAATGAATTAATGAGATGCAAATTATGGTGGATGAAGTGTTGTGTTGAGACGTTGGATCGTGCGTTGCATTTGGAAGATTTGCTGTTTTTCTATGTTTGACAGTGGTAGGTATGGTTGTGGCTGATAGCCATTGTTAGGTAGGACAAAGGAGATGTAAAGAGCAGCAGCAGCAGCAGCAGCAGCAGCAGCATGAGGCATATTGGTCGGTACGAGGGAGGGGGGCTGCTTGCTATTTGAACGAGGGTGTAAACAGTGGAAACTGTTAAGAACCACTGACTTACTGTAAGTGTCAATTATATTGAAATTGACCACTTGAACAGGTAGTTCTAAAGAAAAGAAACAAAAGATTGATTGGTGTTTGATCCGTTATGGACTCTTTTGTAGCTATTATTTCTTGTGATAGTACTACGGTCCACAATAAAATAATGGTCTATATTGATATCAACGAAGCCATGAATAAGCTAGATAGACTTAACGCTCTTGATAGGGTTTATTTATTACGAGGTCAATAAGTATTTGTAGCGAAGCTGGTTTAGATTGACCAAGAATCCTAGGACAGAGCAGACAGAGAAAGTGAAATATGAGCCGTTTGTTTGTAGATAAGGTGGTATAAATGAAACAAGAAATGTAGGACAGAAAGAGAAGAGAAGATAGATAAATACCAACAGCATTTGGTGTTCCCAGGCGGTCACCCATCCATCCAAGTACGTTATAACTAACCAGACCCAACGCTGCTTAATCAACTTGGCTGATCGGACGAGAAGCGGTGTGTCCTCAGAGTGGTATATATGGCCGTTGGCGCCTGTAGTCATGTCATCTTTTCTCTAACAAAACAACATTTTCTGCCTACTTCTACACTTGTATCACAACCTTACTTCACTTCATTTTTGACACCATAGCATTAATTACCACCAATTGTCTTTTATTATCTACGTCGTCCCAAGTGTCATCTCTTTCTTTTCTCCTTTTCACTTTTATTATTTCTTCCTTACTTGCTACACTGATCATATCAACCATGTCTCTCTTCCTTGTTTAGCTAAATCATCAGCTACATCATTCACAGTGTAATGCTGCTATCCATACAAAAGTTACATTGATTGCATGTCCTTCATTAACTTTTTAAAACAAGGCGGCTGTCATCACTATGGAATTTTAAATCAAGTGCAAGTAATGCACTCTCACTATCTACAAATAAATATAATGATCTTCCTCTGTTAGACGTTAGTTTTCAACTTTCATGTATTTCATATAATTGTACTGCAGTGCTACCTTCTATTCTTTTGGAATATCGCTCTTCATTACTTATATAATCAATATGTTCATACAATTCCCTAGTCACAATACCACATCCAGCTTTTTCACCGACAACAGACCCATGACACCAAATGTTTTTGACATTCCATTTTACAAAGGAGTACAAAGGCGGAGCATGCCGACAGGAGACCTTTTGTTCCATAACTTGGTCGGATCCGGAGAAAAACCTATAATAATGATAAGTAAATAAATATAAATAGATAGAATTATAATAATATAGATAATAATAAATCAAGTAAATAAATGCATAGGTATAGTTAAATAATGAACAAACAG
>NW_027467549.1:107500-117500 GCF_046742065.1 Oratosquilla oratoria
TCTAAGCTCGACCTAAGTATTAATGACAAAAATGGTCCTGGACCGGAACCTGATTAAGAATTGGGAATTCTTTTTCTCTGGCACAACAATGGAGAAAACGCCTGAGCTGAATTGGATTGAGACCGAGGTGGTCAGGAGACACCTCAAGAACGCTAAACGTCACGGAGAAGGAACCTTTGCCAAGGTCTACACAGTTCAAACGGGGGACAGGAGAGTGGTAGCCAAAGTCTACAAGAAGAGAAGGTTTCTGCCCGCCATGGTTAAAGAGGCCGAGGCTCTGGCAGCGATGTCAGGAGTTCCTCGTGTCCCGACCATCTTCGGCGTAGGCAGAAACCCGGTCACTCTCATCACCAGCTACGGCGGACGCTCTCTGTTCAAACTGATTCAACGAGGACAGCTCTCACAATATCAGGCTGTCGACCTCGTTTTCCAAGTCACAGAGAGCGCTCGCCTGATTCATCATCGTGGCTGGATACACAACGATATCAAACAAGACAACATCGTCGTCGAGAGGAACTGCTACCTTTGGAACGCAACTCTCATCGACTTTGGAAGCGCCGTTCGCATCGGCAAGGCCGTCTACAGCAAGAACAGAACCGGTCACATCACTTTTCCTCACATTGCTCCCGAGCTTTTCAAGGGACGAGGAACTTCTTCTGCAAGTGATGTCTACTCGATCGGATATCTGTTGGCCTCTCTTATCGCCCAGGAAGATCGAAATAAGGAAATTTCTCTTCTTATCGAAAGGGCAATGATTTATAATCCCGAGGATCGAATTTCAGTTGATGATCTTGTCCAAAGACTTCGTGATGTTCGATTCAACATCGTCTTGGACATCGTCACTGAACAGCTTTCTGCACTCAAAATTTGAGTTTTTAAACTATCGAAATCGTTATGAAAATTATCTTTGGATTACTTTGAATTGTGTGATTCAACATCTTCATTGACATCCTCGTTGAAACGCAACTTTCGTCAATCTGGACCGTTGGAATTGATACTAAAAGGAACTTTTATAAGCTTGGGACGTAGAAAAGCTTTATATACATTGAAATTATGGAGTTTGAATTTTCTATGAGAAGCAATTTTTCATCAAGATTTGACCACATAAGAGCGACTAAAGCCACTCCCTGTCCAAAACCCGTCACCGTGCGAATAAAATATTTTAGCAAAAAACAGAATTACAAATGAAATAAACTGAAATTCGATTAGATTATATCAAGTTAAATTAAACTCAATTGGATTATATCAAAACCGATTAAAGCGAAACAAAGAAAATATAATTGAAAGCAAGAAAAATAACAAAGGAAATTATAAGAATATATTTCATACTACGATCTCCACACATCTACATTTAAAAAGGCTTTTACGTCTTGCTTACTAAATATCTAACTTCAAATATGAACCCTTGGGGGGGTTTCCCTCAGCTGAATAAAATCACCCGGCGACAGCTGGAATAATCGAACAAACTCACGATATTCACAAAAAAAAACCTTTTCATTAACTATTCCATTATATAGCAACATAATTTAAACACATGTCCCAGTCTCAGTAGGCAGTTTTAATTTGTTCATATTATCGACTTCATCGATTAAAGGAGACTGAAAGCACTGGTCCCATCATCAAAGGAAGAAGGAAGAGAAGGAGGTGATTTAAGAGCATTGCTAAGACCATGTAAAGGAGAAGATAAGACTGAGAGGAGACCTTTTGGTACGAGACAGAATAGGAGAGAACGGGTCATAAACATTATGGATCAGAGAATTGGGAAGGGAGAAGTGCGTGCCTGTGTGTATTCGAGCGCGCTCGTGTTTTTTGTTCTGTGTGTGCTTTGGTATGTGACAACAACAACGATAACGAAACAATGACAACAACAAGAACGACAATAACTACAACAACAATGGCAACAACAATGACAACAACGACAACAACAATGGCAACAACGAAAATGACAATGACAACAACGATAACAATGACAACAAAAACAAAAATGACAACAACTACAACAACAACGACAACAACAATAGCAACAACTACAACAACAACTATGGGAACAAAAACAACAATGACAACAACTACAACAGCGACAACAACAACAATGGCAACAATGACAATGACAACAACGACAGCAATGACAATAAAAACAACAATGACAACAAAAGCAACAACGATAACATTAACAATGGCAACAACAACAATCACAACAACGACAATGACAACAACGACAACGACAACAACGACGAAAATCACAAAAACGGTAACAATGACCGAGACAACAACGATAACAATGGCAACAACGACAGCGACAACAATGACATTAACCACAAAGACTTGACAACAACGACAATAACGACAACAACAATGACAACAATGACAACAACGATGACAACAACAATGACAACGACAACAACGACAATAAAGATAACGACACCAATGACAACGACGACAACAAATAACAGTAATAACATCGACAACGACGACAAGAACATGAATGTTAAGAATGACAACAACAACAATGACTGTTAGTTCCGCTGCTACTAACACTTTCAGTAAGTCCACAGTCACAATTTTCTTTACTTTATTTTAGTACATTATGCATCTGTAGGCCCCATGCCTCTTCCTTAATGAAAGCTGTAGTCAAGTTCTATTAATCAGTACGAAGGTGAATTAAATGTGGTTTTCTTTTTCTTTTCTTCAGGATAAATTACACTTCTACAACTTAGTTGATTAAGTCCACCATAGGACTCCCGCCTGGGATCCTTGTACACCCACCAAGCCAAGTCTGCTTAGACGTCACTATTTAATTCATCCAATAACTTTGAACCTTACAAATAAGTGCCACCCTTTAAGGGCGTGACTTAACCTCCGTGCACCAATAATTTCTCTCCTCCTCCACCCTTTCTTCAATCAGAAAGGCTGTTATATTGTCTCAAGCAATACTGCTTACCCAAACACTTCGGTCACAAGCTTGAGTGGCTTAGTGTTTACATTTCGTCACATCAGCACCTCTATCGCTTGTGTTTACAAATATTGGACGGTAAGCGAGAATATGCAACTCTGCAACTTCCTCTCGGCCATTGTTTCAAAACATTGAATTCATAAAATGAATTCCTTTCCACCTACCCCTCTATCTACCTACTTGTCCACCTCAGTCTACCGGCCTCTTACAGTGACAATGACAACAACGACAAAGAGAACGACAACGCCAACGACTACGGCAACGTGAACGACAACAACAAAGATGGCAACGACAGCCACAACAACGACAACGACAACAATGGCAACAATGACAACAACGATAACAACAACAATGACAACGACAACAATGACAATAAAGACAACGACAACAATGACAACAACGACAAAAAATAACAGCTATAACATCGACAACGACGACGAGGACAAGAATGACATAAGAACATAAGAATGAAGGAGACTGCAAGAGACCATAAGGCCTACAATAGGCAGCTCCGTATCCATCACCACCTGTTATCCCTATCCATAAAGTTGTCTAATCCTTTCTTAAAACAAGTGATAGTTTCAGCGCTTACTACATGGTTACTAAGTTTGTTCCATTCGTAGACCACCCTATTAGTAACCCAATTCTTGCCTATTTCCTTTTTAAATCTAAATTTGTCCAGTTTATAACCATTTCTGCGAGTCCTGCCCTGTTGTTTTAATATGATGACCTTGTTGGCATCACCCTTGTCAAAGCCTTTGATCCACTTGAACACCTTTATTAGATCTCCCCGCACTCTGCGTCTTTCCAGAGAGTGTAAGTTAAGGTGCCTAAGCCTCTCTTCGTTAGGCAAATTTCTAAGTCCATGTATCATTTTGGTCATTTTTCTCTGTACTGATTCTAGTGAATTGATGTCCATTCTGTAGGACGGAGACCAAAACTGTACCGCATAGTCAAGGATGGATCTAACTAACGCTAGATAGAGTTCAATAATTACCTCTGCACTTTTATTCGTTACCGTCCTAGCAATGAAACCTAATGCTCTGTTAGCTTTATTCCTTGTGTTAATGCGCTGTTTCCTGGTTTTAAGGTCCGGACTCACTAGAACTCCCAAGTCTCTCTCGCACTCAGTTTTCTCTAAAAGCGTGTTATCTAAGCTGTATCTATTTTCGGGGTTGTGTAGCCCTCCAGTTATGGTGACCCGTTGTTTTCTGTTACTAATCTAAGCTCTAATCTATTCTAACACTTTTCCTCCTATGCCATGGGCTTTGATTTTATTTAGTAGTCTCTGGTGTGGCACCTTATAGAACGCTTTGCTAAAGTCAAGGTAAATAATATCGTAATTATCATTGTTATCTGACGCCTTATATACTTTAGTGTAAAAGGGTAGAAGATTAGTTACATATGACTTACCCTTGGAGAAACCATGCTGTGAATCACGAATTAAATTATGTCTTTCCATGTGTTCTCTGAGTCTATTTACTATTATTGATGTCAAACTGAGTGCCCTGTAGTTATATATAGACGATCTATCTCCCTTCTTAACAACAGGATCTACGTTTGCTTGCCTCCAAGCAGTAGGCACAAAACCAGTGTCTACTGATTTATCAAATATTTCAGTTAACTGGTCGCAGATTTCTAATTTACACTCCTTAAGCATTCTCGGAAAGATTTCGTCTGGACTCGGGGATTTTGTAGCTTTAAGTCTTTCAATCTGCTTGACTACTTCTACTTTACTAATGCTAATATTAGATAGACTACTTTCTTCACCCCCTCTGAAAATCGGATCGCAGTCAGGTACTTTATCTAACCTCTCATTGGTAAACACCGATAGAAAATAATTGTTAAACTCCTCACTCATTTTTCCTCTGATTCTATCATGACATTTTCATCGTTTTTAATTTGTCCTATTCTTTCTTTATTTTTTCTTCTATAGAGATGAAAGAAACCCTTTGGGTTGGATCTTGCTTGACTACCAACCTAAATTTCATAATTACGTTTTGCTGTACGTGTATTCTTTTTAACCAGCTTTGCCATTTCGTTGTATCTTGATCTAAGGTGTGTTTTCCCGTTTTTTTTATTTTACGTAAAGTCCTCTTTTAATTACGATCTCATGTTTCAATCTGTCCGTCATCCACTTGGGAGTATTACTATTTTTCCGTATTGACTTCAGGGGGATAAATGTATTTTGTGCATTGATAATTAAATCAGTTAGATTGCTATATATTTCATCCAAATCGCTGACCTGTCTGTTGAGCCTTCGCCCCCAAATGACCTGACCCAAGATATGCATATTAACCTCCGTGACCCGACCTCTAGTCATGACCTGACCCCCGGTCACGCACCGAGACTCGACAATGTCCGAAACGTCCCCATGACATATATTCAATGTCAAATAGGTTTTTATATTGTCAAAGTTTGATCCCCTGAAGTCTGGTACTTGGACATTATTCGTACTTTTTAATTCTTCCCAAATAATATTAAATCTTATTTCTTGATGATCGCTAGAGCCTAGACTATCTCCCACATTTACGTTACTCATTAGGTGCTCATTATTAGTTAAAACTAAGTCCAGAGTATTTACTCCTCTCGTAGGATCGGTAATCACTTGTTTTATGAAATTATCCTGCACCACATCTAGGAATTTCTTTGTTTCCTGATCTCCTATTAAAGTTTCCCAGTCAAAGTTTCTATAATTAAAATCTCCCATGATCACAACGTTTTTGTACTGGGACGCTCTGTGAATTTCATGAATCAGGGGATCAGTCTACTCAATGCTGAGGATTACGAGGTTTGTACAAGACGTCAATAATAAATTTCTTATTCTTGCCTATAATCTCTACCCAAATGGATTCCGTACAGTCCTCTTCCTTAATCGAATTGTTGATAATACAGTTTATTGTATTTTTAACAAAAAGTGCTACACCTCCCCCACTCCTGCCAATCCTATCCTTGTGAAAAAAATTATATATTTCTATTTTGATATCCGGAAGGAAATGTTTATCAGCCATGTTGATCCAGGACTCAGTAATAGCTATAATTTCGAAGTTTTCTACGCATGCTTTACCTCGCAGCAAATAATTTTTTTTAATTATGTTTCTGCTGTTTGTATAGTAAGCTTTAAGTTTATCTTCCATCCACCTGCTTTGGTGATTTTTTTTCACAGTCCCTCTCTAAGTTGTTTCTATTGCCTAAACTATATTCCGATACTTCCACCACTACTCCCACGTAATCTAAAAAAAAAAAAAAAAAAAAAAAAAAAAAATTAGGATGCCCACTTCTCGCTCAAGGGATTCAGCAAGGAGCCGAAATCCTCTGGGCGACAAGTGCACCCCGTCCCTTATATACAGATGGTTTCTACCGTAAAAGCGGTCCCAGTTGTCGACAAATGCCCATCCATTGGCCTTACAATGTTTTGCTAGTCTACAATTCATTGCAATATCCCTGTAATGCCACGTGCCTCCAACTCTACGCCTCGGAAGGATTCCACATACAACAGGAACACCTCCCCTATTTCTAATCTTGTCTAGCGCATCCCGGAACTGCGCAGACAATTCCTCACTCCCTAACTTACCTATATCATTGCCCCCGCCACTTAAGCAAACTATAGGGTCTTTACCTTCCCCTACTAAACACTCTTCAATCCTATCTCTAACATCAACAACAACAATGACAATGACAACTACCAACGACAAAGATAACGACAACGACTACGACAATAAGAACGACAACAACAAATATAAAGACAGCTACAACAACGACAACGACAACAACGACAACGACAATAACAACATCGACAATGATAACAACGAACTCGAGTTCTGAGAGCCTCGGGGTGAAGACATATGTCTGTAACCTCTTGCCTTCCGTTGTAACAATGGCTTTCTTAGCAGCAGCTTGAGGTCAGTCTGCTAACCTCGCCCCGGTAGACCTGAGGAATCCACTGTTAGGGAAGTGATATTATGTGCAGTCCTCCTTTACACCGACCCAGTGAATAACACAAATTGAAACGAGGACACGGTTAAGAAGTAATTTAGACACCGTTCACTTCAGGTCAAAACGCAGTGGTGGGGAGTGGTGATGATTCACCGCTGTGACCTGATTCCACCATTCTCAGTGCGAACGTTCTCAAAGGATTTAGATTTTATGGGTACGGTCAAATCTCTCAGCTGCCCATTACAATACAATACCGTATCTGTTATAGTGTGCGCACCACTTTCTAAAGGACAACCTTCGACCTTATCATCGTTTATAAAGTCATGAACACACAGTCAATAGAAAATGATACAACTAGTTGTTATCACAAGGGAAATATTGTCACCATCATATTCGAACGAACTTCCATATTATGCATTTATATTAGACTAGTTCTAAGATGAAAAAATATTGTATATTGTCAGTGTATCTCTGTATCGCTGTCAACTTAATAGACCGTTTATCATAAATACTTTTAATTACATACACACAAACACACACACACACACACACACACACACACACACACACACACACACACACATTAACACATACACACACGTCGGTCGGGGTGGCAGCGAAGTCTGGACTCCGGTAATATCTTCAAATTTCGAGACTCATAACGACAAGGAAGTATCTGTGTTGTATTAATAGGGAAGGGGAAAGCTCGTGGTGTAGTAGGGAGGTGAAGAAAAAGGAGAAGGGGAGGGATTACTGAGGAAAATAGAAGGAAATGAGGAAGAGGAAGAAAGGGCCCAGGAAGTCAGACGGCATGTCAGCAAAAGATGGGCTGATGATAGTGAAGTCGATGTGATTAGCAAAGATGTAGAAATTAGAAATATATATAAGAGCAGCGCAATGGAAGGTGAAGATAACTATTTCCATGGATTTAATGAGGGTGGAAATGACAACCGCCCCCGACTAGTAAATCTAGAGGAGAAACTAAAAGAAATGAATGAAAACTGGGAAGCTAAGTTTAACCAAATAAAGTTGATTACTCAAAGAGTTGATAAAATGGAAGAACTAAAGAAGGAGAATCAAAACTTAAGCAAAGAAATAGTAGAATAAAAAAGACAGTTAGGAGAAATAAAGGATGAGAATGAGGATTTGAAGAGGAGTAATAAAGAGAATAAAGAGTCTATAGCAAAGGAGGTAAGTGGTTGGAAAGAAGTACAAGCTAACCATAAAAGGGAATTTAGAGATATAATGGAACAGTAAATAAAAGAAAAAAACTGAGGACACATTTATTAAAGTGATGAGGGAAAAGGAGAATATAATAAGTGACTTAACGGATAAAAAGATATGTATAATTATATTAGGGATGGAAGAGAAGTATAATCTAAATAGGACTACATGGATAAAGGAAGAAAAGGAAAAAGTAAATAAGATGTTAGAAGTAGTTCAAGAAGATAAACCAGAAACAGAGAAAGAAATAGAAGAAATTTATAGACTAGGGAAATACAATACAGATAAGGCTAGACCAATTAAGGTTAAATTCAGGTCACAAACAACAGCAGAGAATATCTTAGCAAAAACAGGGAAACTAACAGACAGTGATCGATACAAACAGTTATGGATGAAAAGAGAAACGAATAAAGAGGAAAGAGAGAAGGCAAAAACAAAAAGACTAGAAGCTAAGGAAAAAAAAAACGAGAACAGAACAGAGTCAGAAAAAGAGAAACTCTATTGGAGAGTAGTGAATATGAAAATGGTACATAGCAGGGAAAAGCAGAAGGGAAACAGAAAACACAATGGAAATAGCAGACAATTAAAAGTATCTTACACAAATATAGATGGCTTAATAACAGGCTTGAACGAACTGAATGATTACCTGAAGGAAAAAGAACCGGACATAATGGGATTTGTAAAGACAAAAATAAAAGGTCCACTGCCACTCAACATTATAGAAAATGGTGCATATAATTATTGCATTAGAAACAGAGAGGTAAAACAAGGGGGTGGAGTTATGTTCCTGACTAAGAAGGATATAAATGTGAGGAATGTCACATATGGAAAGAATAGAATAGAGATGATTAAGATGGAGTTGGAGGACAAGGATGGTAAGAGCAGGAAGTTTGTAGTAAATTATGTGCCTCCTAAAACAGCTTCGTGGGAAGAGAAAGAATACAAAAATATGTTAAAAGACACAAGGATAACACTAAATAAGATCATGGAAGAAGGAGGAAGAATAGTTATAATGGGTGACTTTAATTGTAAAGAAATCTGCTGGGAAGAAATGACAGTGAAGGGTGAAGACGACCTATGGGGAAATGTACTACTTGATATGATTATAGAATATACAATGACGCAATGGATACAAGAGAATACTAGGTATAGAAATGAGGAAGAACCATCGAGGCTGGACCTAATAATCACATCAGAACCCAAAATAGTGGACAAGATTGAATATAAGACACCAATAAGTAAAAGTGACCACATATTGGTTGAACTGGAACTAAATGAAGAAAAATACATGAAAAAACGAACAATATAGAGAGGGAACATTGATGTATTAAAAAAAATTGGATAAAATAAGAGAATTCTTTCAAAAAGCTGACTGGGAAAAAATACACAAAGAGGAAACAACAGTGGAAGAGAACAAAAGATGTAGGGAGTTAAAAGACAAAAGGGATAAAGCTTGGATAAAATGGAAAAAAGACAAAAGACCTCAAAAATGGAAAATATATACTAGTTATAAAAATGACTATGTACAAGTGTGCAGAGAAGAAAAGAGGTGTCATAGAAAAATATAAAGATCAACCAAATCTATTTTACAGATTTGTAAACAACAAACTGAAAAACAAACAAGAATTAGAGGAACTACGACAAGGAGGAGTTCAATACTGAAAGGAAATAGAAATGGCAGAAATTATGAATAAGCATTTTAAATCGGTGTTCACAAGGAAGAACATATAGCCTAGAGGTATCAAATGGGAGGAGAAAGTCCCCCCTATGAAAGAGATAGAAGTATCAAGGAATGAAATAATGAAACACTTATGTAATCTCGATGTCAGTAAATCGCATGGTCCAGATGAAATGGTAAACTGGATTTTGAGGGAATGCAGGAATGAA
>NW_027467549.1:127500-130000 GCF_046742065.1 Oratosquilla oratoria
TGGCTCACCTCCCACTTTTCTCCATTTTCTTTAACCATCTCCAATCCCTGTCCCACTACCCTAGCATTCACCTCTCGCACCACCCCATCCATGTATAAGTTGAACAGCCAGGGTGACATAACGCATCCTTGACGAAGTCCCACCTTTACTTCAAACCAATCACTCTCTCCATTTCTAATCCTGACACAAGCTCTACTACTCTCATAAAAACTCTTGACAGCTCCCAAAAGCTTTCCTCCTATCCCATAAATCTGCATAACCTCCCACAGTGCCTTTCTGTCTACCCTATCATAAGCCTTTTCCAGATCCATAAAAGCCCAAAAAACATCCTTCCCCTTTCCTATAGCTTTCTCACATATCTGTCTTACCACAAAGATCTGATCTACACAACCTCTACCTGTCCTAAAACCACACTGTTCCTCACCAATTACTCCTTCTGTTCCTCTTCTAATCCTCTCAATTAAGATCCTCCCATAAGCCTTCCCTACTACACTTAACAGGCTAATCCCTCTGAGACTACTACATTCACACTTGTCCCCTTTTCCCTTGTAAAGAGGAACTATACAGGCACTTCTCCAGTCCTCCGGTACTCTACCCTCTCTTCAGCAGACATTAAATAACCTCACCAACCAGTCCACCATCACTGAACCTCCCTTTTTCAGACATTCTGCATGGCATCCATCCAGACCAGGTGCCTTACCTGCTTTCATCATCTTTACAACTGCCTTCACCTCATCCTTCCCTATTTCTCCTCCATTCTCCTCACTCATCACTCTCATTTTCTTCGCATTTCCCACTGCAGCTATCTTTCCTTCCCTATCTTCCTTCACATTTAGCAACTCCCTAAAATATTCTGCCCATCTTCCCCATACTGCCATCTCTTCCATTATCATCTCTCCATCTGTACCTTTTACCTTTTCTTCCCTACTTGATTCGCCTCCTCTTCCTCTCTTAATTTCTTTCCAAAACATCTTTTTATTACTTTCAAAATTTTCTGTCATACTCCTACCCCATTTCACATCTGCTCTCCTCTTTGCCTCCTTTACCTTTTGCTTTACTTCTCTTTTCTTTTCTTTGTACGTCTCATATGACTCCCCCGTCCTCTTTTGTAACCAATCTGTGAATGCTCGCTTCTTCTCTTCTACAACCTTCTTTGTTTCCTCATCCCACCATTCACTACCCTTTCTTCTATTTCCCCCTGTCCTTCTTGTTCCACACACCATCCTTGCAAACTTTGCAACTCCCTCCTTGAACCATCCCCATTCCTCCTCCACACCCATCTCTGATCCATCCTTTACTCCCTCCCACTCCTTCAGCTTCTTTTCGTACTCCTTCTCCTTTTCCTTTTCATTCAAGGAGTTCACTCTAAGAACCTCCCTACCTTTTGTCCCTTTCCTCTTTCTCCATCTATCCTCCACTCTCAGCTTACCTTCCACTAAAAAATGATCTGATATTCCCCCACTCTCTCCCCTTAGCACATGTACATCCTTAACTCTTCCTATCATAATCCTATTTACCACTACATAATCCATTAGCGCTCTATCTACCACCCTTCCCTCCACCACCCTCTCCCATGTGTACTTATGCTTGACTTTCTTCCGAAACACTGTATTTGCTATCATCAACTCTCTTTCTAGACACATTTCCACCATCAACTCTCCACTACGATTCTTTCCTGGAACTCCACACTTCCCAACCACTCCATCGATTGGACCATTTCCCACCCTAGCATTAAGGTCTCCCAGTACTATTACATTGACATTTCTTCCTAAACCCTCTATGCACTCATTTAAATCTATCCAAAAGGCCTCCCTTTCTTCCACGCTCTTCTCACTGCCAGGCCCATATGCACTTACAAAGACCCACATTTCCTTTCCCAGTTTCACCTTCATCCACATTATCCTTGAGGAAACCTCCTTCTACTCCACTACCTGTTTACCTATCTCCTCACTTACTAGAATAGCCACCCCTTCCCTCCCTCGCCCTCTCTTCACTCCTGATAACCTCCCACTTACACTCCCAAACTTACACTCACCCTTCCCTTTCAACTTAGTTTCACTCAAAGCCAACACATCCATCTTTCTTCTCACAAACATACTACCTATCTCTTCCCTTTTACTCTCATCTGTACCACATCCACGCACATCAAAAGACCCAAACCTTAGGGTGCTGGCCCGAGGCCCTCCAGCACCCCTTATGCCTTTACTTTTCTTTTTAGGAATATGCCCCGTGGGGCTACAGGGAGAAGGATGCCTAGCCCCTCTCCCCGTCCCTTTCTTCTCGCCTCTTACGATCCAAGTGGGAAACTTGGTGGCAGTATTCTTTTCCCCCACCACAGGGAATTCCCCCATCACAGAAAGAGAATACTCAGAGAAATGGTACAGGACAGCAACAAGGGGTTGGGGGACAGCATAACGGAGGGACAGTCGTAGTATAAAAGTGTCATAATTTCTCTATGAACAGAATTTCTTCTATCATAGAAAAAATGATGTGTGGCTCT
>NW_027467549.1:140000-142500 GCF_046742065.1 Oratosquilla oratoria
CTTGGAATCATGTTTAGAATTTGGTTGTAAATCCTTAATTCACTTATATGTCCTTTGTTATAATTATCTTGTTATTCCTGTTAATTTAATGAATCATGTTAAACTTTCCTTTTGTTTAGTTTTTATAAATTTTCATGATGTTGCAAAATTGAATGGCGGCCTTGAATAATTTTATTCTGTGAGCAGATATCCCGAAAGACATAGGGTCTTGGGAATGATTCATATCATCTTAGAATATTTTATGTTACAATTCGAAAGTACTCGTAAGATTTGTAACAATATGTTTACATAGTCGTATGCTTAACTCGACTTTGATTCTTCTGTAGGCGCCAGTGCTGTGTTAGAGTTGGAGGGGAAAGAAGGAGTCAAGAGCACTTCCCAACCCCGTCGTAATACATGACGTTGTATACGACTATACCATATATGTATGTATATGTGCGTGTGTTTTCTTTAGAGCATTTGTGTACAAAAGTGCCTCCGGTAAACAAAGGAACGTAGAGAGGACGGCTGCGAAAATTGGCTCTCAATTCCGATACGACTAGAGGTGTCCTTGACAGTATTAAAAAACTATAATAGTAAATAAGTACATAGAATAAAGTAAAATAAAGAAAAAAATAAATTGTCACATTATTTCCTGGGACCGGATCACATACCATTCGAACTCCTTGACCACGGTGGAATCGCCATCAAGACCCGGTTGTTGGCCCTGAGAATTTCAATGTGGAGATCTTGAACAGGGTTATCCTGAATCGTCTTAAAGAAATTACAGAGGAAATCCTACGGGGCTTGAATGTAGGTTCCTTGACGGAACCTTATTTTCTGTGCCAAATACAGACAGGAAAAGGCTCCAGAACGTATGACAGTTTCCCGAGAGAAGCCATGTGGGCAGGTCTCAGACGATCCAGGTGATGCGTGACAACCCTGCCGTGGAATTCAAGCATAATTTTGACTGAGGAGTTGCCAACCTATCCCGACTGAGATGTAAGAACACTACCTCCATTTCCAAAGTGATGGAAATGCCCATGACATTGCTACACCTGCCCACTCACCTGAAGAACGGTGACAGTCGGTCAGTAACTTCCAGTCTGCATATTCCCGTTTTGGCCTGACTGTCAAATCAGGAAAGACCGTGAGTCTTGTCCAACCTCTACCGGCAGCAGCTCCACCTGACTGCCAGATCTCATCAAATGTGTGAAGGAAAGAACATCGAGAACCGGCTTCGGGTGACACCCGCTGCTCAGAGAAACTCACGAATCGTGTCTTCAAAAACAAAGGCCTGAGCTACGACTAGTCCCACCCTTCACCCTGTAAGATGCTGGTAGAGAAGTGAATAGAAAGTGAGGTAGATGGTGAGGGTTGCATTTTTATGGATCGGGTGTTTGTAAACAGCACAGTTCGTAAGCGAGCAACCGTATACTTTCGTTCTCCGCTTGGAGTAATAAAAATGGCCGGGGGCCTAATACTCATTTACGATGTGTATATATTTTGCTGAGGTAGAAATTTTGTAACCTAAGTTATGCAGAGATTCGAGGTTGTTTAAGTAAACAATATTGCATATATACTTGTAACAACGAATCTGATTGGAGAAACGGTGGAGGAGAAAATTAAATTGGTTCACGATTGTAAGATCACGCCATTGGGGGAGGAGCTTAATTATGAAGCTAAAGATCATTAAACTAAAGAAATCATGTCACCCAAGAACTTACCTAGGACCTAACAATGCGTGTTCTCATGGGATTCCTTGAATGACACACAGAGAGGCAAACGTAAATTTTTGAAGAAGAAAATATAAGAAAAGACATCACCAGTTTAATTCCCCCTTGTATGAAGTACACTATATGGAAATTGAAAAAGAGGAATACTTGTTGGCACAGATACACCACCTGCCTATCGCCTCCCTACTCAATACTCTTAATCAATTCTAAATGCAACCCTTTCTCGTAATGCCAATGTATCATATACTCTTGACCTCTTCTTTGCCGTGGCGTCTTTACATTTTTTATGCTTTTACACTCGTCTAGCTTCTTATTGGTATATTACACTCACATGCTACACTTTTCAGCCACCTTTCACATATATTGTCATATTTCATTTACCATCCTAAGGACTAGCAAACTATTTAACGCTTCTGTCCACATACAGTCTTCCTTATCGAGTAAGAACATCATATCTTATTATCTTTTACCAAATTTCCTCCTTAACTATTCTTTGGAATATATTTCATTTTACCCTAAGTATATGCACACTGAATATACAACTATACTAAGTAGTTTCCCACACATTTGTACATTCCCTCTTACTGTATAGCTTACACAGATTTTACTTTAAGAACTGATAAACTGCTTAACTCTGCTTTTAAGGATTTGAATAGATAGGCAAAGTCGTTGATATATATATATATATATATATATATATATATATATATATATATATATATATATATAAATAGAAATGTAGTAGCACATTTGTAAATAACACACAGGAACCCACAGTCGGAGAA
>NW_027467549.1:157500-162500 GCF_046742065.1 Oratosquilla oratoria
ATGACGTGGTATACAACTATACCATAATTATGTATGTGTATGTGCGTGTGTTTTCTCTAAAGCATTTGTGTACAAAAGTGCCTCCGGTCGACAAAAGAACGTAGAGAGGACGGCTGCGAAAATTGGCTCTCAATTCCGGTACGACTAGAGGTGTCCTTGACAGTATTAAAAAATGATAATAGTAAATATGTACAAAAACAAAATAAAATATAACAAAGTATATATATAAAAAAAAAGAGAGAGATAAATTGTCACATTATTTCCTGGGTCCAAAAGGGTGTTTTACTTTTTCATAGTACATCAGAATCGATAATACTATATCAAAACATGTTGTTCATACAAAATATATAATTAAATTAGTTGTGAAATGGAAATTTAATGACATTGTAATTTTGAAAATGAATAGACAGATAAGCAGACACATTGACCCTAGAGGAATATTTGCCTCGGTGGAAGAAAGTCAAAGTATTTAATCAAGATTATGAAATCTAGTGATGCTTCAACAGAAGTTGGGGTATTTTAGTATTATTTTTTTTTTGCAAATTTAATCTTAATCAACTTTAATTCACTCTAACATCATGTTACCTCAATGGAGAGAGTACATAAAGCTATTTGTCTTTTTCCAGTCATCTGGGGTCCATCGAACATACTGTTTTAGACCATTCAAATCGAGATTTCTTCAGGGTCTTCATGAGTCGTGGCTTCTTCCTGGGGGGATCTGCTCGCAACCCAGCTTCCAAAAGCCTGTTTATCACAATCCTAGGTTGCTAATTAATTTCGTCTTCAGCCAACATGGTTTTAATCTATCTGCAAGTTTTTTTTTTTTTTCCAAGAGCCGTTTTCACTTTCTATCAGCCCTGGGTGAAGTTTTCTTCTTTCTGGCACATTTCTCTTTTCCACCACAAGCCTTGTCAACTCCCGCCGCAGTCTACTCGACGTCAAGTCTTCACATCACTGTTCTCCGAAGGGAAATGGTCTTCCGAGTGGTCCGGAATGGTTCTCCCCTACACATCACAACCATTGATTGGTATTCCGTCGCTGTAGTACAGAGGTCCAGGTGCTGAGTACTTCGCATACTATTTGTGTTCCTGTCATCAAGATCCGTTGTGCTCTTTAATGCTCCCCTTTGAAGGTCGACTTTGTATGATGTATTCTAGAATCTGATGAGACTCTGACTGAATACCGGGTAATCAGGTGCAAACTTTGGTCGATGAGTCCCGTTTATGTCTTTCATTTTTTATTTATTTATTTGTTTATTCTTTATCTTACTCATCATTTTTTCATGGAACAACCGTTGACAACGCTCGGACCTGAGCAAGGCCTAGGTCCAACAGAAAACCATGAGAGTGTCAGAATTCTTTTTTTTATTTTTGTTTCTCTATTTTAGCGAAAGATAAACGATTTTATTCCTCTCAGAAGGAGCCCCCGTGAATGCATTGGTTAGTTTGCACCATATCTCGAAACCTTTGAGATTCCTTGCAAATTCTTTAATGCATTTCCGGAGCTCCCCTCAGCTGAATAAAATCCTTGACCAATCCCATCGAATTGTAGGGGGTTCTCCGAAAAATACACCCTGGTACCGATTTTTTTTTTCTTTTCTTTTATCTTTTTAGGAGACTCTTCCGTGTCTCGTTGTCCAGCCCTTACCTCTG
This sequence comes from Oratosquilla oratoria, assembly GCF_046742065.1. Classification (NCBI taxonomy): domain Eukaryota; kingdom Metazoa; phylum Arthropoda; class Malacostraca; order Stomatopoda; family Squillidae; genus Oratosquilla; species Oratosquilla oratoria. The sequence goes on from NW_027467549.1 coordinate 159,153, forward strand.
GAGATCCTTCGGGTTACTTTCCTTCCAAGGCCACTTCTGCATCCAAGAACCTGAACTGACCTTCTGGAGTCGCTCATGGGGCTCTTCCTTCTCGGCGTAGCGTGGTCTCTTCTTCTCGGTCCTGTCGCCTCCGACCGTCGGAAGCTTGAGAGAAACGAGGCCTGAGAGCGGAGACAGAAAAAGGTCACCATAGATTAGCTTGCTCAAATTTTGACTATGGGTAAGTGATCATACATACATACATACATACATACATACATACATACAGACAGACAGACAGACAGACAGACAGACAGACAGACAGACAGACAGACACAGACAGACAGACATAAATACATACATCCATATATGCATACATGCATGCATACATACATACATATACATATATATACATACGTACACACATACACACATGAATACATATACATACATACATATGTCGATGGGTTAGTTCTCATGACATGAAGTCGATTTCAAATGGCTAAACAAAAACAACCTTTATTTCGCGAAAAAAAATTGCCTACATAAATTATTAACAAAACTGTCATATAAATTGTATATCTAATTTTTTTTTCAAACTTTCTGAAAGAAATCTTGGCTCTGACAATGAAATAATTGAAAAATTAAGGAAACAAATATTTAATTAAAGAATAGCATATAAAAAGACGCTTATACGTAAAAAGAAAAGACTCTTAGCTTCTAAACAAGGAGTATCTGTTTTAATTGTTGTATTACCGGTAACGTTATCAGATTTACCTCATCTGTTTGAATAATAATAATAACATCCTTGGAGGAATATTGTTTGACATCTAAAGTCCTCACTGAAAAAAACACATCCGCAATAGACGCCAAGTGATCTTATTCCTGAACGATCAATAAACAACGCATCTACATTACCTAAGCCGTTACCGCCTCTTCCCCAACAACAACAACAACAACAACAACAACAACAACAACAACAACAACAACAACAACAACAACAACAACAACAACAACAACAACAACAACAACAACAACAACAACAACAACAACAACAACAACAACAACAACAACAACAACAACAACGACGACGACGACGACGACGACGACGACGACGACGACGACGACGACGACAACAACCAATGGCGTACTCCTTTAACTCTAATAACAGTTTTCATCGGATAATCGACATTTTACAACCGTCCCTGTTAGACAAAATTGATATTTTCGTAAAACCTACAGGGCGAGTATATGCCGCATCTGCATTAGAATATCTCAGAAATAAAGGAGATATCGTGAGTTGGGACCAGTATGGAAATTTATCATCCCCCGTCAACGGTCTAAATGTTTTAGAAATCCCGCACTTGTTAACTGTGCAAGGACCTAAGATTCCTGAATCAGATGAACACTAATCAAAATTATTCCTTAACATTATTTCACTACCACCGAATCGTATATATAAAAAAAGACATAAGGTGAAAAAAATACTGGGAGAGCCACAATCGACATCCAACGTCGACCTGGGGACGCGAAGATCTACGTGCAAGAGGGAATGCCGACTATAGCAGCTCTCGTCCCGCACCATAGCAGCGGCGCGCGCCGACTTCGTGAATGACGTCACCAGTCTCCGGTAAATCAAATCTTTTGTCGACGAATATTATGTATCTCGGTTACAAGAGGACACACTAACAAGCCGATTGGCTTCATTCCAAATGGGGCTGGAAAAAGTGTGGTTTTATCTCAGCCACGAAATACACGACGGAAGAAATGATATGACAAATACTTCCCTCTTTTGAAAAAGCTCGCTGTTGGCACAATATCTGATGGGGATGATAATTTCACTATGGTTGAATGATAAAAAATAGAGAGTTGTGTTAAATGGAGAAACTTCTAGACGGAAATTTTTTACAAGTGGAGTTCCTCAGGGTTCCGTTCTTGGGCCACTTCTATTCATAGTATATATAAATCATATAGACCATGGACTAAAATCTACTGTTTCCAAATTTGCTGATAATACAAAAATGTGCGGAATGGCAAATGATCACTTAAACCAATTAGATATTCAAGAAGATTTAGATCAATTACAGCAATGGTCTGAAAAGTGGCTAATGAAATTTAACACAAGTAAATGCAAGGTAATGCACATAGGTGAAAATAACAGTAAGTACGATTACAAGTTATTTGGAAATTCGTTAACAAAAGTGAATAATGAAAAAGATCTCTGCGTAATTATCAGTAACGATCTCAAATCATCCAAGCAGTGTATTTCAGCCTCTGAGAAAGCAAATGATATTCTAGGACTGATTGCGCGATCTTTTGACTTCAAAAGTCCATCATTCATTAACAAGCTATATAAATCGTCTCCTGTCGGCATGCTCCGCCTTTGTAATCCTTTGTAATCCTTTGTAATTTATCAATTTTAGTTCTTATATCCTAATGCATATCAAAGGTATTGCAATGGATATCTAGACTTATTGTTATTTCTTAAAAGAATCTGAAACATTTGATCACGCTTTAGTTAACCTTATTGTAACACTATACTGTATATATATATATATATATATATATATATATATATATATATATATATATATATATATATATATATATGTATATATATATATATATATGTATATATATATATATATGTACATATATATATATATATACACATATATATACATATATATCTACATATGTATACATATATATATATACATACATACATACATATGTATATATATATATATATATATATGTATATATATATACATATATATATATATATTTACATATATACGAGTATATACATATATATATATATATATATATATATATATGTGTGTGTGTGTGTGTGTGTGTGTGTGTGTGTGTGTGTGTACGCGAAAATTTGGAGTCTGGGATCCATATTGGAAATTTGAAAACACCAGACTCAATTGAAGGGTTTATTTGCCCAACGTTTCGATTCCCGTCCATGAATCGTCTTCAGGGGGTATAATGGTTACAAGATTGTGAACTCAAATATAAATCGTCAAAGTGGTAAACCTGGGAAAGGTTCACACTCTCAATCACATGTACAAAGCAAACCCCTTTACAATATTAAATACACTACAATTCAAATTAAATATTGGTACCAATTGAAATGAAATGAAATATACAAATAAAATAAAACAAGTTATATGGCTGTAAAAATAAGACAAGTGTATCAAAAAAGCATCAATACGTAATTAAAACGTAAAAACACCAGAACATAGGACAAAGACGCAAATGGAGGTGGACCAAATGAAGTATCAAAAACAAACGACTAAAATAAAATCATACAAATAAAAATAAGAACCAAACTAAAATAAAAGTTAAATGGCTGTGAAC
>NW_027467549.1:172500-182500 GCF_046742065.1 Oratosquilla oratoria
AACAATCCATCACATTCAACGAAACTTGCAAAAGAGAGAACCTCCTGCCCATGTATACTCTAAATATATATATATATATATATATATATATATATATATATATATATATATATATATATATATAGTGGTATATTTACATAAGATGATGTGGATTTTTGTAAGTGCGTATGGGCCTGGTAGTGAGAAGAACGTGGAGGAAAGGGAGGCATTCTGGGTAGATATAAATGAGAGCATAGAGGGATTACGGAGAAATGTCAATGTAGTTGTATTGGGAGACCTAAATGCTAGGGTAGGAAATGAACCAATTGACGGAGTGATTGGAAAGTGTGGAGTTCGAGGCAAAAATCGTTGTGGAGAGTTGATGGAGGAGATGTGTCTTGAAAGAGAGTTGATGATAGCAAATACAGTGTTTAAGAAGAAAGTCAACCATAAATACACATGGGAGAGGGTGGTGGATGGAAGGGTGGCAGATAGAGCGTTAATGGACTATATAATGGTGACTAGGAGTATGGTAGGAAGAGTTAAGGATGTACATGTTCTAAGGGGAGAGAGTGTGGGAATACCAGATCATTTCCTGGTGGAAGGTAAATTGAGAGTGGAGAAAGAGGAAAAGGGCAGAAGGTAGGGAGGTAGTTAGAGTGAACTGCTTAAATGAAGGAAAAAGGGAGAATGAGTATAAGAAGAAGTTGACAGAGGAGTGGGAGAGAGTAAAGGATAGAGTAAAACTAGGAGTGGAGGAGGAATGGGGATGGTTCAAGGAGGGAGTCATAAGGTGTGCAAAGATGGTGTGTGGAACAAGGAGGGCGGGAGGAAATAGAAAGAAGGGTAGTGAGTGGTGCGATGAGGAAGCAAAGAAGGGTGTAGAAGAGAAGAAGAAGGCATTCATAGATTGGCTACAAATTAGGACGAGGGAATCGTATGAGAGGTACAAAGTAAAGAGAAAGGAAGTTAAGCATAAGATAAAGGAAGCAAAGAGGAGAGCAGATGTGAAATGGGGAAAGAGTATGACAGAAAATTTTGAAAGTAATAAAAATATGTTTTGGAAGGAAGTTAAAAGAGGAAGAGGAGGCGAATCAAGTAGAGAAGAAAAGGTAAAAGGTGCAGATGGAGAGATGATAATGAAGAGAAGGCAGTGAGAGGAAGGTGGGTAGAATATTTTAGGTGAGTTGCTAAATGTGAAGGAGGATAGGGAGGGAAAGGTAGTTGCAGTGGGAAGCGCTAAGAAAATGAGAGTGATGAGTGAGGAAAATGGAGGAGAAATAGGGAAGGATGAAATTAAACGAAAGACCTGTAGATCAGATGTGGGAAATATTTCAAAATACGCTCACTAAGATGATTCAAACTTACATTCCTTTTAAGGACAGACGTCCCCCAAATCAGGCTCGCCCAAAGTGGCTCGACAAAGAAACTGAAAAAAGTATTGGTAAAAAGAGACAGGCTTATAAGAAATATAAGTGCTCGGGTGCATCTAATGACTATGAAAGTTATGTATCAATACAGAGAGATTTAAAAAAAGACAATAAGGAAAAGAAAACGACAATACGAAATGAACATCGCTGATAAATTCAAAGAGAATCCCAAAGAATTCTATAGTTACATTAGAGATAAAAAGGTTGTTAGGAATCACATTGGTCCACTATTATCTGCTGACGGTCAACTTGAATATTCAAATGAAGGAATGTGTAATATCTTAAACAATTATTTTAGCTCGGTATTCGTAAACGAAACACCTCAAAGTGAATTCCAAACTGAAACCTGTGAAAAGTCTGGGGTAAACTTACTCACTACGGTAAATATAACAAAAGAAAAAATTAAAAGGTGTATAGACAAACTCAAAGTTAATAAAACACCAGGGCCTGACGGTTGGCATCCAAGAATCTTAAAGGAAATAAAAAATGAGATTGTTGTTCCATTAGAAATTATTTTCAAGAAATCCATCATATCCGGAGATGTCCCAAGAGAATGGAAGCTAGCTAACGTTACTCCCATATTCAAAAAAGGTGACAAAAAGAAACCAAATAAATATAGGCCTATAAGTTTGACTTCAATCGTAGGAAAAATAATGGAAACTATCATCAGAGATGCTTTGGTACATCATTTAGAAAGTAACCGTTTGATAAATGATAGCCAGCATGGTTTCAGACGGAAACGTTCTTGCGTGACTAACTTACTCGAATTCTACAACACAGTTATCTCGAATTATGACAAAAGAAACAATATAGATTTAATATATCTAGACTTTGCAAAAGCTTTCGATACCGTCCCACACGAAAGACTACTTACTAAATTAGCTTTGCATGGAATAAGTGGTAGCCTATTAGGTTGGACTAGTAATTGGTTGAATGGTCGAAAACAGAGAGTTGTTTTAAATGGAAAAACTTCTGGATGGAAAAGTGTTGCAAGTGGAGTTCCGCAGGGTTCCGTTCTTGGGCCACTTCTATTCATAGTATATATGTTACAGTAAGAACACGTACCTAGGGATTACGCGTAATCCCTGAATGTTTATTCAGTGAATACGCGTAATCCCCGTTTCACTAACCGTTTATTCAGTGAATACGCGTAATCCCCGTTTCACTAACCTAACCTAAACTAACATAACCTAACCTAACCTTAGGTTAGGTTAGGTTCGGTTAGGTTCGGTTAGGTCAGGTTAGGTTAGGTTAGGTTAGTGAAACGGGGATTACGCGTATTCACTGAATAAACATTCAGGGATTACGCGTAGTCCCTAGGTACGTGTTCTTACTGTAACATATATAAATGATATAGACCATGGACTAAAATCTACTGTTTCCAAATTTGCTGATGATACAAAACTGTGCGGAGTGGCAAATGATCACTCAAACCAATTAGATATTCAAGTAGATTTAGATGAATTACAGCAATGGTCTGAAAAGTGGCTAATGAAATTTAACACAAGTAAATGCAAGGTAATGCACATAGGTAAAAATAACAGTAAGTACGATTACAAGTTATTTGAAAATTCGTTAACAAAAGTGGATAGTGAAAAGGATCTCGGCGTAATTATCAGTAACGATCTCAAATCATCCAAGCAGTGTATTTCAGCCTCTGAGAAAGCAAATAAGATTCTGGGACTGATTGCGCGATCTTTTGATTTCAAAAGTCCATCACTCATTAACAAGCTATATAAATCGTTAGTTCGTCCACATTTGGAATATGCTGTTTCTGTATGGTCACCGAATCTCATTAAAGACATTGACAGACTGGAAAAAGTACAACGGCGAGCCAAAAAACTGATTCCAAATATCAAAAATAAATCATACGAAAATCGACTAAAACACATAAATCTGTTTTCCCTAAAAAAGCGTAGACTCAGAGGTGACTTGATACAGGTCTTTAAGATTTTAAAGGGAATTGACAACATCAAAAGTGACCAAATTTTCACATTGAATGAGAATCAGACAAGAAACAATGGTCTCAAACTATCCGGAAATAGATTCAATTTGGAAGTAGGTAGAAACAACTTTACCAACCGTGCAGTAAATGAATGGAATAAACTTCCTGCACAGGTAGTGCAATGTAGTTCAGTTCGAAGCTTTAAGAATCAGTTAGATAAATACCTAAGTAAGATGCTGTAATGATTATAATTTATCTTATATTATTTGTTTTTGTTTTGTTACAATTTGTCTGTCTGATTTTCATTTATTATTTGTTACATGTCAATTTATTATTATCTACTATTTACCTGTTTGTTTATTATTTAACTACACCTATGCATTTATTTATGTATTTTATTTGTTATTTACATTATTATAGTTTTTATTTATTGTTTTATTATTAATATGATTTCTTTTTTTCGCATCCGACCTAGATATGGATCAAAAGGTCTCCTGTCGGCATGCTCCGCCTTTGTAATCCTTTGTAATGAAAGCAGCTGCTAAGATGATGAGAGCAGGTAAGGCACCTGGGTTGGATGGATGCCATGCAGAATGTCTGAAGAAAGGAGGTACAGTTACGGAGGACTGGCTGGTCAGGTTATTTAATGTTTGTTTAAGAGAGGGTAGAGTGCCGGAGGAATGGAGGAGTGCCTGTATAGTTCCGCTTTACAAAGGAAAGGGGGACAAGTGTGAGTGTAGTAGTTACAGAGGGATCAGCTTGTTGAGTGTAGTTGGGAAGGCTTATGGGAGGATCTTGATTGAGAGGATTAGGAGAGGAACAGAGGGAGTAATTGTTGAGGAACAGTGTGGGTTTAGGACAGGTAGGGGATGTGTAGATCAGATTTTTGTGGTAAGACAGATATGTGAGAAAGCTATAGGAAAAGGTAAGGAGTTTTTTTTAATGGATCTGGAAAAGGCTTACGACAGAGTAGATAGGAAGGCACTGTGGGAGGTACTGCAGATATATGGGATAGGAGGAAAGCTGTTAAGATCAGTCAAGAGTTTTTATGAGAGTAGTAGAGCTTGCGTTAGGATTAGAAATGGAGAGAGTGAATGGTTTGAGGTAAAGGTGGGATTTCGTCAGGGGTGTGTTATGTCCCCCTGGCTGTTCAATCTTTACATGGATGGGGTGGTGCGAGAGGTGAATGCAAGGGTAGTGGGTCAGGGGTTGGAGATGATTAAAGAAAATGGAGAAAAGTGGGAGGTGAGCCAGTTGTTGTTTGCCGACGACACTGCGCTTGTAGCAGGATCAGAGGAGGGATTGAGGAAGTCAGTGACAGAGTTTGAGAAGGTGTGTGAAAGAAGGAAGCTGAAGATAAATGTGGGTAAAAGTAAGGTGATGAGATGTACAAGGGGAGAGAGTGACAGTAGGCTAGAAGTGAGCATTAAGGGTGAGAAACTGGAGGAAGTGGATAGTTTTAGATACTTGGGTGTGAATGTGACAGGAAAGGGAGGAGTTGGGGTGGAGGTAAAATGTAGATTGAGAGAAGCGAGTAAATGCCTTGGTGGATTAATATGTGTAATGAGAAATAGACATCTGGGAATGGATGCTAAGAGGAGGTTATATGAAGGAGTGATTGTGCCAACAGCAATGTACGGGGCAGAAACATGGAACATGAGAGAGGAAGAGAGAAGTAGTTTGAATATGTTTGAGATGAAATGTCTGAGAAGTATGATAGGGGTTACTAGGCTAGATAAAGTAAAAAATGAGGAGTTGAGGAGGAGAACAGGGGCGGAAAAGGAGCTGGGAGATAGGGTTGATGTAAGAGTATTAGGATGGTTTGGACACATGGAAAGAATGAGTGAAGAAAGATTAGTAAAAGAAGTGTGGAAGGCGGAGGTGGAAGGAGTGAATATGAGGGGGCGTCCTAGGATGATATGGATGGATGGGGTGAAAGGGGCTTTACAAAAGAGAGGAATGTCTGTAGAGGAAGGACGGAAGAGGACAGAAGATAGAGGTGAATGGAGAAGGGCTGTATATAGATGAGGCCGTGATGCATGAGGGGGAGTGGGTGGGAGATGGGAGAGGAAGTATGTATGAGAAAATTTTTTGACGCAGCCCGAAGGGATTTCTCCCCGTCTTTTCCTTTCCTTCATGAGGGGACGGAAAGGGGGGAGGGGGTCGCCGAATTTATGAAGCGGCCTTGTTGTGGATGTGCTGTATCTTGCGACACTGATTCTGACCCAGGGCAGTGGACAGGATGCAGGGATGACCCGTCATCCAGGAGGTGCCAAGATAGGAGGGAGGGAGGAGGGTGGAGGGGAGTGGAATATATGGGAAATGAAATGGGTGGGAGTGATTTCTATGCCTTTTTCTTTTTGGCTACCCACCGTGTAAGGGAAAATAGCCTTTGGTATATGTATGTATATATATATATATATATATATATATATATATATATATATATATATATATTATATATATTCATGTGTGTATGTGTGTATGTATATGTATGTATATATATGTACGTATGTATGTATGTATGTATGTATGTATGTACAGTATGTATGTATGTATGTATGTATGTACAGTATGTATGTATGTATGTATGTATGTATGTATGTATGTATGTATGTATGTATCTATACATATATAGGTGTATGTATCATGTGTGTATGTATATATGTAAGTATGTATGAATGTATGTATGTATGTATGTATGTATGTATGTGTGTACGTATGCATGTATGTATGCATGTATGTATGTATGTATGTATGTATGTATGTATGTATGTATGTGTATGTATGTATGTATGTATGTATGTATGTATGTATGTATGTATGTATGTATATATGTATGTATGTGTGTATGAATATATATATGTATGTATGTATATATATATATGTATGTATGTATGTATGTATTTATGTATGTATGTAAGCATGCATGCATGTATGTATGTATGTATGTATGTATGTATGTAAGTATGTATATATGTATGTATGTATGTATGTATGTATATATGTATGTATGTATGTATGTATGTAAGTATGCATGCATGTATGTATGTATGTATGTATGTATGTATGTAGGTATGTATGTAGGTATGCATGTATGTATGTATGTATGTATGTATGTATGTATATATGTATGTATGTATGTATGTATGTATGTATGTATGTTCACTTACCCTTGGACAAAATTTGAGCCAGCTAATCTATGGTGACCGTTTTCTGTCTCCGCTCTCGGCCTCGTTTCTCTCACGCTTCCGACGGCCGGAGGCGACAGGACAGAGAAGACGAGACCACGCCACGCCGAGAAAGGAGAGCCCCTTGAGCGACTCCAGAAGGTCAGTTCAGGTTCTTGGATGCAGAAGTGGTTTTGGAAGGAAAATAAACCCGCAGGATCTCCAGAGGTAAGGGTCACACAGCGAGAGACAGAAGCGTCTCCTAAAAAGCTAAAAAAAAAAAGAAAAACAAAACAAAACAAAAAAAAACATCGGTGTCAAGGTGCATTTTTTGGAGAACCCCCTACAATTCAATGGGACTGATCAAGGATTTTATAGCTGAGGGGAGCTCCGGAAATGCATTAAAGAATTTGAATGGAATCTCGAAGGTTTCGAGATATGGTACAAACTAACAAAAAGTATTCACGGGGGCTCCTTATGAGAGGAATAAAATCGTTTATCTTTCGCCAAAATAGAAAAAAAAAAAAACTCTGGGGCTCTCATGGTTTTCTGTTGGACCTAGTACTGACGCAGGTCTGAGCGTTGTCAACGTATTTTCCGTGAAAAAATTATGAGGATGATAAAAAAATAAATAAATAAACAATAGATAAATGAAAGACATAAACGGGCCTCATCGACCAAAGTTTTCACCTGATTACCCGGTATTCAGTCAGAGTCTCATCAGGTTCTCCATGACGTCACACTGAGATCCCATGCAACATGTATGACGTCACACTTGGATCACACTAGGGCAAATGCGCCGAAAAAAAAAAGCCGCGGGACCGGATCACATACCAATCGAGCTCGTTGACCACTGTGGAGTGGCCATCAAGACTGCCGTGGAAGTCAAGCATAATTTTGACTGAGGAGTTTCCAACCTATCCAGACTCAGATCTAAGAACACTACCTCCATTTCCTAATTGACGGAAATGCCGATGACATTGCTACACCTGCCCACTCACCGAAGGAACGGCAGCAGTCGCTCAGTAACTTCCAATCTGCATATTCCCCTTGTCAGGGGGGTACAAATTTAACGTATATGTACTCGGTATTATTGAGAATTGGGCGTGAGAGAAAAGAAACACCAAGGTAACACTAACACGTGTTTTTATTGTGGATCAACACAGAGCACTAACTAAACTATCTGAACATATATAAGAAGAAATATCACCAGTGTGATATCTAGCACGGCGTACTCAATATGTACAAAATTATAAATAACAAACCACTCCTCGGCTCTGCAAGCGCGAGGATGAATTCTCCTCGAGCGTCGATTCCTTCTTCAGACGATCTCCTCCAGACGAGTCCCCTGTGTCCTTCTCCTTGGCGGACGGGCGCACGTCTCTTCCAAGGTCTCCTCCAGGCGAGTCCCCTGTGTCCTCCTTGGTGGACGGGCGCTGCACCTCTTCCTTGGTCTCCTCCAGGCGAGTCCCTTGTGTCCTTCTCCTTCAGGCGGACGGACGCTGCACCTTTCTTCCTAATTCCCGACGATCTCCTTCAGGCGGTGCCCTCCCTCTGTAGAACTGGGAGGGGGGTGGGGGTCCTCAACGGCAAGCGGCCGTAAAGTCTCCTACGGCTCTCGCTATCTCCTGCGTCCTGGTGCCCTCCCTCCGTGGAACTGTGAGGGTGTGGGGGGGCCGCCCTCAACGGCAGACGGCCGTAAAGTGTGTTCGTCCATCTCCATGCCCTTCCCTCTTGCACATCCGGGAGGATGAGGGAGAGTGGGTGGTGGCGGTCTGCGCATGCGCGTAGCGGCAGTAGTGACTCCGTACAGTTGGTAGCCCTGGGGTGGGTGGGGGGTGGGGGTGGGGGGCTAAGCATGACCTCAGATTCGTCCGGCCTTGGTCAGGTGCTGAGCGCGCCGACCAGCACCAAGCTCCATCACGGGTTGAATCACGTGGTCAGCGGTGGACGAAACGTCCGCGCTGACACCCCTTTTGGTCTGACTGTCAAATCAGGAAAGATTATGAGTCTTGTCCAACCCCAACCGGCAGCAGCTCCACCTGACTGCCAGATCTCATCAAATGTGTGAAGGAAAGAAGATCGAGAACCGCTTTTGAGTGACACCCGCTGCTCAGGGAAACTCACGAGTCGTGTCTTCAAAAACAAAGGCCTGAGCTACGACTAGTTCCACCCTTCACCCTGTAACAGGCTGGTTGAGTCAATAGAGGAGCTGAAGGAGGCATCGGAAAGTTACCTGAAGGGACTACTGAAAAAGGACATTGAGGAGGTCTTCCAGGATTGGGAGAGACGCATGCAGAAGTGTGTAGATGCGAGAGGCATTTATTTTCAAGGAGACAAAGTTTTGTAAGCTTATGAAAATAGTGTCTCTCCTGACATTTTTTCATTACTTGTTGATTGTAGTGGTATATATATATATATATATATATATATATATATATATATATATATATATATATATACATATATAGATCTATATATATATATAGATATATGTATCGTGAGGACAAACGAATAACTAGGTTCTCTCTGCCCCTAAATACGAGAGTTGTAAGTCCGGAGGCTCCTATATTTGCTGGGGATCGAATCAAAACACGGAAAACTTTAAATGATTTAAAAAGGATTCTAGAATACAACATACGAAGTCAACCTTCAAAGGGGAGCATTAAAGAGCACAACGGATCTTGATGACAGGAACACAAATAGTATGCGAGGTACTCAGCACCTGGACCTCTGTACTACAGCGACGGAGTACCAACTAATGGTTGTGATGTGTAGGGGAGAACAGTTCCGGCCCACTCGGAAGACCATTTCCCTTCGGAGAACAGTGATGTGAAGACTTGACGTCGAGTAGACTGCAGCGGGAGTTGACAAGGCTTGTGGTGGAAAAAAGAAATGTATTAGAAAGAAGAAAACTTCGTCAAGGGCTGATAGAAAGTGAAAACAGCTCTTGAAAAAAACAACAACCTTGCAGACAGATTAAAACCCTATTGGCTGAAGATGAAATTAATTAGCATCCCAGGATTGTGATTAACAGGCTTTTGGAAGCTGGGTTACGAGCGTCATTTACCGGGCTTCCCTCAGCTGAATAAAATTGTCGGCCAACCCCCTCGATTTATGTCTGGGGGCTCACCAATGAACGTCTTATCATTATATTCCAGTGGTGGGATCAAAGACCCCGATATTTTCATTTCTTCGACTTCGTCCAATTCTGGACAACATAGGTTTTCCAGGCTCAAGCTTTTTATTGACTTCTTCGGCGGTCTGGAGCCTACGAGGACCTCCTCGGACATTCCAAAGTTCTTCTTTTTCCTCGGCAATGTCCATGATGGGGCTGCGCAATCCTGCTCGTTCTTGAAGAAAAACTACCCGATCTTCGGAGAAATCAGCCGAAATGGGGATTCTCCGAGAACCAAAAAACAATTAGCGCAGATTGAGGGACGCGTGGTAAGAAGCCGGAGCTCACTCCCTAGAGA
>NW_027467549.1:187500-190000 GCF_046742065.1 Oratosquilla oratoria
TATTTGATTATTTGTTTGTTATTATTTGTTTGTTTATTATTATTTGCTTGATTTTCATTTATCATTAGTTATCTGTCAATTTATTATTATATACTATTCACCTGTTTGTGTATTATATAACTATACCTATGCATTTATTCATTTTATCTATTATTATTTATATTATCATAATTTCTATTTACTTTTTTATTTATTTATCATTATTATATTTTTCCGCATCTGACCTAGTTATGGACCAAAAGTGGGGGACAAAAACTTAGGCGACAGAGTAAAAATAATAAATTTCCTCAAATAACCTACATTATCAGGTACTTACCAGCTCTCTAGTACTTTCTTGGACACCCCTTTCTCTTGATACATTCTTGGAGAAGTTTAGGGACAGATGCTGCAAGATTTTGAAGCCACACAGGGTCCATATTCATCCAAATATCCTTGATAGCTACATCCTCCAGCTTGGGGATTGATAATGTCGCACTCAAGCAATTATTTTTCATGCGCGCACAGAGGTTCTCAATTGGGTTTAAATCAGGCGAATAACCTGGCCAATCTTTTATGTACTCAATATCACAGATTGCAAACCATTCTTTAATGAGTTTAGCAGTATGGCACGGAATAGAACAGTTATCATGTAGCTCAAAATATCGGTCTGCAGTCAGCGTTACATATTTTGGTAGTATCACTAATATTCCCACATCATGGTAGCCATGGCGTGTCCCATGATATTAGTTTATCTCAAATTGTTTTTGTGGCCACTGATGAGGATTGGGCAAAGAGAAGCAGTTGACAGATGACCGGGTAGCAGCCATTGCAGCATTGTGTAAGGCAAGAAAAGCTAGTAAAGAAATTTTTTGCTTGATTTTCATTTATTTTTAGTTTTCTGTCAATTCATTATTTTCTATTTACTATAATCGTACAGTAATGCAGCATTGAATATTAAGTGTAACGGATCCAGTGGTGATTTCAGGACAATAACTTCTTTTAAGGTTTCACAACGTCTCTCGATTTTTATCCATTTCTAAGAAAAAAAGTATGCAATTGAATAAACAGTACACATAAAAATATACAAGAATTATAAACTATGAGGTAGTGCTTTAAGTATAAAGTAAGTACAGGTATGTGGTAACCATGGGTCCCCCCCTCACACACGCACACACACACACACACACACACACACACACACACACACACACACACACACACACACACACACACACACACACACACACACACACACACACACACACACACACACACACACACACACACACACACACACACAATCTCTCTCTCTCTCTCTCTCTCTCTCACACACACACACACACACACACACACACACACACACACACACACACACACACTCACACACAAACACACACACACACTCACACACACTCACACACAAACACACACACACACACACACACACACACACACACACACACACACACACACACACACACACAAACACACACACACACTCACACACAAACACACACACACACTCACACACACTCACACACACTCACACACACACACACACACACACACACACACACACACACACACACACACACACACGCATACACAACTTCAATTAATACACATCACGTTTTTATTCTACTCTATAAGTGATATTCGTCTTTGTAAGAGGTGCACTCCACACCTTTACCTCTCATTACTCAATCCGAATTGATCGTCTTTCGAGTTTTCGAAGAGTTTTAGTCCAACTCTTCCGAGGATCGGGTATTTTTTCTTCAAGAACGAGCAGATCTTCGATGCTCCAAAATGGACAATACTAGGGAAAATTTCTAAGGAGGTCCTTGAACATTTTGGACCGTCGAAGTGGTCAGTGAAGCGACCGAGCCTGATGATGCTAAGTAGTTCGAAATTGGACGAAGACGCCAACATGAATTTTTCGGAGACTTTGTTTCCTCCACTGAAATAGACCTGTAAAACGTCCATTGGAAATCCCTCACGTAAGTCAATGGGGGTCGGCCGAGGACTTTATTCAGCTGAGGGGAACTCCGTGAATGATACAGGAAATCTGTCTGTAATCTTGAAGTGTTCGAGATATGATGTAGATTTCCCGACTGATTCTTGGGGCTCCTCCTGAGAGGAATAAAATCGTTTGTCTTCCACCTAAATAGTATCCAAAAAGTTACTTGTAGGATCCACATTACCAAAGTGATCGATGAAGAGCCCGAGATTGTGGAAACTGTCGTTCGAAACTGGACGAAGATACAGAAATGAAATTTTCGTGCTCTTTGGTTCCCCCACTGCAATGGAACAATAAAATGTCCATTGGAAATCCCCTACATAAATCGAGGGGATCGGATGATGATTTCATTCAGCTGAAGGGAGCCCTGCGAATGATACAGGAAATCTGCGTGTAATCTCGAAGTGTTCGAGATTTGATGTCGGTTTCCCAAATCATTCCCGGGGCTACTCATCAAAGAAATAAAGTCATTTGTCTTCAGGCAAAATAAGGATAACGCCTCCA
>NW_027467549.1:207500-211230 GCF_046742065.1 Oratosquilla oratoria
AATTCTTGGTGCTCCTCGCCAAAATAATTTCCAGAAAAGGTCCTTGTAGGCTCCACATTACCGAAGTCATCAATGAAGAGCCCGGGATTGTGGAAACTTTGTCGTCTGAAACTGGAAGAAGACGCTGAAATAAAAACTTCGGGGTCTTTGGTTCCCCCACTGGAATGGAGACGATCGGATGACGATTTAATTCAGCTGAAGGGACCCCCGCGAATGATACAGATAATGTGTGTATAGTCTCGAAGTGTTCGAGATTTGATGTAGGTTTTCCGAGTCGTTCCCGGGGCTACTCCTCAAAGAAATAAAATATTTTGTCTTCAGGCAAAATAAGGATAAGGCCTCCAGAGCGGCTTTTCGGTTGTGTAGATCGTCAATCACCTTCAAATCTGAAGAAAAAATCCCCAGAGGTTCCTGCTCCTGTCTTTGCTGCTTGACGGTGATTCTCCCATCACCTCGGAAGTAGAACTTATCGCGAACTGTGGAAAAGATACGACGGTGCATGTAAAAGCACACACTCACTTCTTTGTTACATTCAACCCTAATCGAACGCCTTTGGACCAACTTTTTTTCCTGACGTAATCGGGAAGAGATTCAGATTTTACAAACCCTCACAGGAGACTAGAACAGGAACCATATACCAATGGAATGCAAGAAAGTACGACGTTTATTTTCATACAAGATTTTGGAAAAAAAGGGTAAATTTTACCTGTTTTTTTTAATTTACTATGTGCTCATTAATTTGTTCACGGGGCACAATGACGGTATCTAAAGACCTGCAGCAGACAACGCGAGAATCGTCGACAGCTCTCTGGTGTCTTGCGTCGAGATTTCATGTTTTGTTATGGCAAACTGCATTCAATTCTTGATAACCTAATGGGCTTCGTTCTCCCATTTTTTTCAGGTGCTACCTTGAAGATCTTATTTTGGCAGAAGATAAACGATTTTACATCTCTGAGGAGGAGCCCCAGGAATGATTCTGGAAACCTACGTCATATCTAAAACACTTCGAGATTACGTACAGATTTCCAGCTCCACTCAGCTGAATAAAATCATCGGCCAAACCCCTCGATTTATGTGGGGATCTCCAAGGAACATCTTGTCGTTTCATTCCAGTGTTGGACCTGAAGATTTTTCACTTCGGAGTAAACGTTCAACTGCGGTTCCATTAGGCTCCTACGGGTTGGATTCTTCACTGACGTCCTATCGTTCCATTCCGGTGGTGGGACCAAAAACCCCGAAATTTTCATTTCTTCGTCTTCGTTCAATTCTGGACTACATAGGTTCTCCAGGCTCGAGCTTTTTATTTACCTCTTCGGCGGTCTGGAGCCTACGAGAACCTCTTCAGGCATTCCGAAGTTCTTTTTTCTTTTTTCTTTTTTCATTCTTTCCTTTTTTCTCGGTAATGTCCGTGTTGGGGCTTCGAAATCCTGCTTGTTCTTGAAAAAAACTACCCGATCTTCTAAGGAGTCGGCTGAAATTGGGATTCTCCGAGAACCCAAAAAACGATGAGCGTAGATTGAGGAACGCGTGGTAAGAAGCTGCAAAGCATCCCAGATTTACTACGTATTTTTAACATTAATGTAGTTTTTAACAATAAGGACATTGTAAGACAATTGCTCGTAAATAATTCCGTAAATAGTGATAAAGGGTGTGTGTACAAAATACCTTATAATCATATAATCAGTTATATGTTGCCCAGACTGCTAAAACACTCAAAACACGAATTAATGAACACAAGAAATACGTTAGAGAGGGAAACCAATCTAGCTGTATATTCATCGAAATGAACAATTTTAACCACCCAATTGACTTTTATAACGCTAAAGTCATCACATATAACAATAACATCACAGAGAGAAATTTAATTGAATGCAGTTTGATCAAATTTGATGAGGGAATTGATGTTATTCTCAATCAAAGTTTGTATAAATTAAATAGTTATGTTTGCCAAGGAATTTGAATTTTTTAGATTGTAATATACCAGTTGTGAACAATTGTCCCATACCTGTTGGTTAGCAAGACGACAGTAAAAGTCACGTGTATTTCTTTCACTTCCTCTCCGAATTCTTTCTTCACCATGTCTCACTCAGTTACATATTCTGTACCTTTTTTCTTCCTTTTATAATTTCTTCTTCGTATTACTTCTAAAAAGGTAATTATACAAAAGCGCTCTGTTTCGTTAGTTTATCTTTCCTGATGGCCGCTCTTGCATGTATATATATATATATATATATATATATATATATATATATATATATATATATATATATATATATATATATATATATATATATAAGCTCCACCGCAAGGACTCGAACCTTAGCCTTAGCGACTACCCATTATGAAGAAAAGGCGATAGCACTTAAAAAAGGAGCGACCTGGACTATGACCTGGTAGTTCCCCGAGGGCACTATTCTGCCTCTATTCAGCCTCTATTCTGATTTCGCCGAGGCTTTATTATGGCGAGCCATCCGACAACTTGTGACAAATGGAAATAAGCTCCACCGCAATGACTCGAACCTTTGCCTTAGCGACCAAAGACCCCAAAATTTTCGTTTCTTCGTCTTTGTCCAATTCTGAACTACAGGTTCGGGCTTTTCATTAACCTCTTCCGCGGTCTGGAGCTTGCGAATACCTCTTCGGACATTCCGAAGTTCTTCTTTTTCCTCAGCAATGTCCATGTTGAGACTTCGAAATTCTGTTTTTTTTTCACGACCAACAGTTTGAAAAACATTAAACTCGTGCTAAAAAGCCATTCTATGTATCTTATTTTGGTGGTAGACAAGGAGGAGCCCCGGGAATAATGAGATATTGTATCACATCTCTAACACTTCCAGATCGCAAAAAGATTTCCCACGTCACTTACGGGGCTTCCCTCAGCTGAATAAAATTATTGGTCAACCCCTTTGATTTATGTCGGGGGGGGGGGTTCACAATGGACGACTTATCGTTCCATTTCAGTTCTGGGACCAAAGACCCCCGAAATTTTTATTTCTTCGTCCTCGTCCAAATCTGGACAACATAGGTTCTCCAGGCTCGGGCTTTTTCTTGACCTCTATGGCGGTCTGGAGCCTACGAGGACATTACGAAGTTCTTCTTTTTCCTCGGCAAGGTCCATGATGGGGCTGCACAATCCTGCTCGTTCTTGAAGAAAAACTACCCGATCTTCGGAGGAGTCGACCAAAATGGGGATTCTCCGAGAACCCAAAAAACGATGAGCGCAGATTGAGGAACGCGTGGTAAGAAGCCAGAGTGCTCCTATTAGAGACAAACATGACTGGCAGGGTAAAATAAAGATGTGACATATATTGACTAAAAGTATGTAGGTAAGAATGCAAGTATTCAAATATATATATACTGTGAGAATGTATGTATATAAGTGCGTAGATATGTATGTATGTATGTATGTATGTATGTATGTATGTATGTATGTATGTATGTATGTATGTATGTATGTATGTATGTATGTATGTATGTATGTACGTATGTATGTATGTATATATGTATGTATGGATGGATGGATGTGTGTATGTATGTATGTATGTATGTATGTATGTATGTATGTATGTATGTATGTATGTATGTATGTATGTTGGCAAGTGTACAGGTATGTACAGTACGTAAGTAGCATATATGCACATAAGTAAATAAGTAAGAGAGAGAGAGAAAGAAAGAAAGAGAGAGAGAGGGGGGAAAGAAGCGGTGGTGACCCTTTCTATTGTTAGAGAAA
>NW_027467550.1:0-52500 GCF_046742065.1 Oratosquilla oratoria
ACATACACACACACACACACACACACACACACACACACACACACACACACACACACACACACACACACACACACACACACACACACACACACACACACACACACACACATACACACACACACACACACACACACACACACACACACACACACACACACACACACACACACACACACACACACACACACACACACACACACACACACACACACACACACACACACACACACACACAACACACACACACACACGCACACACACACACACACATACACACACACACACACACACACACACACACACACACACACACACACACACACACACACACACACACACACACACACACACACACACACACACACACACACAAACACCTCAAAACGAACAAACCAAAGACAGAAAAAAATGGAGAAAGAAGAAAATTAAAAGTGGCCTATACTATCATTGATGGATTAATTTCAGGTCTGAACGAACTCAATGATTACCTGCTAGAAGAAAAACCAGCCATAATGGGAATTGTAGAGACTAAACTAAGAGGTGAAATACCATCCATTGATAAAAAAAATAGGGACAAGAAACAGGGAGGAGGAATCATGTTCTTGGCCAAGAAAGACTTAAACGTGACAAAAATTGCGGAGGGCAAAGGTAATGTTGAACTGATCATGATAAAAGTCGAAGACAAGAATATGAAAAGTAGAAAGTTTGTGTTAACCTATGTGCTCCCGAAAACGACCGCTTGGAAAGAGAACGAACATACAAAAATGCTAAAGATACAAGGAAATCACTAAATGAGATACTAATGAGCAGTGGTAATTTTGTAATTATGGGGGACTTCAATGGCAAAGAAATTTGTTGGGAAAACATGACAGTACGAGGAGGAGACGACTTGTGGGGTAATGTACTGCTGGACATGACCATGGCATACACAATGACCCAATGGGTCAGTGAAAACACCAGATACAGAAGCAATGAAGAACCGTCGAAACTAGATTTAACATTTACAATAGAACCTAAAATTGTGGACAAAATCAATTACATGACATATTATTAGTGCACATTGAAGTCATCATTAATAGTAACTTCTAAACATGGCATTATTAGTATTATCTATTCATAGCACCTTCTAAACTTATAATCGTGATTATATTCTAAATTGTTAATACACATTAAAGTTACTATTAGTAGTACCTTCTAAATTTGTCATTATTAGGACACATTAAAATTTTCGTTAATGGTACATTGTAAGCTTGTCATTATTAGTATATTCTAAACATGTAGACACTAAAGTTATCATCAATACTGTATTCTAAACTTCTCATTTTTACTTGCCATTGTTAGTATATTCTAAACTTTTCATTATTATTACACATTAAAGTTTTCATTAATAGTACCTTCTAAACTTCTCAATGTTAGTATATTCTAAACATGCCATTATTAGAATATTATAACTTGTCATTTTTAGAATACCTTATAGCTATCAGTAATAGTTCCTTCTAAACCTGTTACTATTTGTATATTCTAAACTTATCATAATTAGTAGACAGGAAACTTTCATTATTAAAAAGTTGCTATTATCATCATATGATAAACTTTTTATTAATAATACAAATTATATATTTTTTATTAGTACCTTCTAAACTTATCACTATTGGTATATTCTAAAATTCTCATTATTAGCACTCATTAACAGTGCCTTCAGAACCTATATATTAGTATATACTAAGCTTGTCATTTTAGAACACATTAGATTTATTATTAATACTACATTCTAGAATTGTCATTATTAATATATTATAAACTTTCCATTATTACAATATTCGTTCGTATATTCATTTTATAAAAGTTATCATAAATATTTCCTACTAAACTTGTCATCATTAGTATATTCTAAACATATCATTATAAGCACACATTAAAGTAGTTATTAATACTGTAGAATATTTTAAACTATTTATTATTAGCCAAAATTAAAGTTACCTTTTATATGTCCTTAATCTAAACTTGTAAATGTCTTTATATCTATATATGTCATTATCTAAACATATCATTATTTTAGACTTATCATTTTTAGCATATTCTAAGCTCGTCATTTATAGTACACACTAAAAACAATTAATAGTACCTTCTAAATTTGTCATTATTAGTGTATTTTAAACTTGCTATTACGCGTATATCAAAAACCTTAAATTATTAGCATATACTAATCTTGTCATTATTAGTATATTCTAAACATGACATTATTAGTATATTCTACACTTGTCATTATTAATACACATTAGAGTTAAACTTGTCATTATTTGTATGTACTAAACTTGCCATTATTAGTACACATTAAATTCATCATCAACAACACTTTTCTAAACTTGTCATTATTCGTATATTCTAAACATATCTTCTTTGGTATGTTCTAAACTTGTCATTATTAGTACGCATTAAAGTTATCATTATTAGGAACTAAACTTATCACTATCAGTATCCTCCAAAGTTGTCTTTTTTCTAAAATTTTCATTATTTGTATTAGTATACATGTTATTGTTAGTATATTCAAAACTTATCATTACTAGTACACATTACAGTAATCATTATTTGCAACTTCTAATTTTGCTATTCTTAGTGTTTTCTAAACTTTGCATTATTGATATATTTCAAGCATGTCATTACTACACATTAACGTTATCATTTTAACCTTCTAAACTTGCGATTATTACAATATTCTAGACTTGTGAGTATTAGTCCACATTAAAGTTATCATTAATAGTGCCTTCTAAACTTGTCATTATTAGTATATTCTAAACTTGTCATTGAAATTTACCTTGTAAACTTGTCATTATTAGTATATCATTATTAGTAAATATCAAAATTATCATTTTAGTATATTCTGAAACTGTCGTTATTAGTATATTAGTGTATTATCAACTTATTATTATTAGTATATTCTAAACTTGTCATTATTAACATTATATTCTAAACTTATTATCGTTAGTATATTCTAAATACATTATTAGTATATTCTAAACTAGTGACTATTGGTACACATTAAAGTTATTATCAAAAGAACCATCAAAACTTGTTATAATTAGTATGTTCGAAACTTGTCTTTATCAACCCATATTAAAGTTATCATTAGTATATACTAAATTTGTCGTTATAAGTACACATTAAAGTTATCATTAATAGTACCTTATAAACTTGTCGTTAGTAATACATTCTATACTTGTCATTAAAGTTATAACTAATGGTATGTTCTTAATTTGCTATTAATCGTATATTCTAAACTTGTCATGATCAGAACATTATAAAGTTATCATTGATAGTACTTTTTCAATTTATATTCTAAACTTGTCAGTGTTGGTAAAATCTAAAATCATCATTATTAGTAAATATTAAAGTTATCATTAATAGTATCTTCTAAACCTGTCATTATTGGAGTATTCTAGACTTGTCATTATTAGTATAGTCTAACCTTATCATTATTACTACACATTAAACATATCATTAATAGTATCTTTAAACTTGTCATTATCATTTATCATTTATAGTACTTTCTAAACTTCTCATTATTGGTATATTCTAAACATATCAATATTAGTATATTCTAAGCATGTCTTCATTGGTATACTCTAAACTTATCATTATTAGTATATTCTAAACACGTCATTATTAGCTCACATTAAATTTGTCATTAATAGGACATTCTAAACATTTTGAACTTTGCAATATAAGTACATTCTAAAGTTGTCATTATTATTATATTTTAAACTAGTACATGTCATTATTAGTATAATCATAACTCGTCATTATTAGTAAACATTAAAGTTTACCATTAATAGCATCTTCTAAACTTGTCATTATTCGTATATTTCAAACTTGTCATTATTAGTACACGTTGAATTTATCATTATCAGTACCTTCTAATCTTGTTTTTATTGGTATATTCTAAATTTGGCATTATCATCATTAGTACACATTAAAGTCATTAATAGTACCTTCTAAACTTATCATTAACAGTCCCCTCTAAACTTGTAATTATTAGTATATTCTAAATTTGTCAATATTAGTACACATTAAAGTTATTATTTATAGTACGTTGTCACTCTTCCCATATTCTAAACTTTTATTATTAGTATGCTCTAAATTAACAATACCTTCTAAATTTGTCATTATTAATATATGCAAAGCCTTTCATTATTAGTGTATTCTAAACGTGTCATTATTAGTACAAATTAGTCATCATTAATAGTAGCTTCTAAACTTCTTTTTTGTTATTATTATACACAATAAAAATATTATTAATTGTATATTCACATTCTTCATTATTAGTATATTCTAAATTTATCATTATTAGTACGCATTAAAGTTATTTTTGTTTTTATTGTTAGATTCTAAACTTGTCTGTGTTAGTATAATCTAATTTTTTTCATTATTACTTCAAATAGTACCTTATAAACTTTCTTTATGTGTATATTTCAAACTTGTCTATATTAGTACATATTAACGTTATCATTAATAGTACCTTCTAAACTTATCATTATTATTATATTCTAAATTTTAAAGTTATCATTATTATTATATTCTAAATTTTAAAGTTATCATTAATAGTACCTTCTAAACTTGTCATTATTAATACACATTATAGTTAACAGTTATAGTAACTTCTCAACTTATCATTAATATATTCTAAACTTATCTTAATTAGTATATTATGAACTTTCATTATTAGTACACATTAAAGTTTTCATTAACAGCACCTTCTAAACTTCTCATTATTACGTGTCATTATTAGTACACATTTAAGTTATCATTAATGGTATCTTTTAAACTTATCAATATTTCTATATTTTAAACATGTTAATAGTACTTTCTAAACTTGTTATTATTAGTATATTCAAAACGTGTCATTATTACTCAACTTTAAGGTTATCATTAATAGTTCCTTCTAAAACTGTCATTTTTAGTAAGCATCTAATTATTGGTATACATTAAAGTTGTCATTAATAGTACCTTCCCGGTCTTTGTTTTTATATTCTAAACTTAATATTAGTATACTCTAAATATGTCATTATTAGTTCACTTTAAGGTTACTATTACTAGTACACATTCAAGTTATCATTAAAAGTACATTCTCAAATTGTCATTATTAACTTATTCTAAACTTCTCATTATCAGTATATTCTACGTTTTTCATTTTGATAACACATTAAAGTTATTATTATTAGATTCCAAACTTCTATTTATTAGTACACATTAACGTTATCATTAATAATATCTTCCAAACTTTTCATTATTAGTGCATTATGAAATTATCAGTGATACTACCTTCTAAACTTCTCATTATTACCATATTCTAAACCTGTCACACATTAAAGTTATCATTAATAGTACCTTCTATACTTATTATTATTACCATATTCTAAACTTTTATTATTAGAGAGTACACATAAGCCATGTTCGTGTCTTGTTAGAACTGGTTATGAGAAAGATGAATGGTTTGATATAACAACAG
This sequence comes from Oratosquilla oratoria, assembly GCF_046742065.1. Classification (NCBI taxonomy): domain Eukaryota; kingdom Metazoa; phylum Arthropoda; class Malacostraca; order Stomatopoda; family Squillidae; genus Oratosquilla; species Oratosquilla oratoria. The sequence continues at coordinate 5,507 of NW_027467550.1, forward strand.
GAGTGAAACAAGGTAGTGTTTTGTCCCCATTATTATTCATAGCATATATGGATAGCATTATCAAAAATAAAAAAGAGAATAAGAGATCAAGTAGAAGGGGATGGAGATATACTAGTGTATGCAGATGACATTGCCTGCTGGAGTAATGACAGATTACAGTTAGAAAGAGCTCTAAATTGTTGGAAAAGATGCTTTAATGAGGCGGGACTAAGAATTAATATTCAGAAGGCTAAAATACTAACCATCAAAAAAAAAATTATGACATTGCAGAAATAATGATTGAAAATGAAAATGTTAAAGAAGCACATTGTGCTAAGTATCTGGGAAGCGTATTTACAAAAGATGGATGCAAGAATAGGGAAGAGATAACTGAAAGAATATCAAAGTACAGTAGAGGTGTCTGTGCCTTGTACCCTATCTTAAATTTGATAAATGTAACTACGGAGGCAAAGAAAAATATTTTTGAATCAGTTTTGGTGCCGATTTTAATGTATGCTGCTGAAAGCTGGACATTAACATCAAGAGACTGGAGCAGAATTCAGTCGGCAGAAATGAAAACGTTAAGAGCAATAGTAAATAAAACCAAAAGAGATCGAATTAGAAATGATGAAATAAGAGAAAATGATTGGAAAAATCAACTAGAAGCAAAATAGAAAAGGCACAACTAAGGTGGCTTGGGCACGTGGAGAGAATGGATGAAGAGAGAATTGCAAAGAAAAGATGGAACTGGAGACCAGAAGGTAGCAGATCTAGAGGTAGACCGAAGAAAAGATGGAAAGATGGCGTTCAAGAAATCCCAGAGGCAAATGGATTAGGAAAAATAGAGGATTTGAGAGGACAATCTGGAGAAGTGTGCTGGCCCGACTGACAGGCTGTAAGCCTACCTGGGAGCAGAAGTAAGAAGTAAGAGGTAAATTCTTTTATTAGTGTTTTACTATTGGTATTAATTGAATTTATCATTTATCTTCTAAACTTGTCTTTATTAGTATATTGTAAACTTGCTTATTATTAGTACAAATTAAAGTTATCCTGAGCAGTACCTTTCAAACTTTTAATTGATCATTTCTAATCTTTCCATTATTAGTACACATATCTGTACCTTCTAAACCTCTGATTATTAGAATATTGTAAACTTCTGATTATTAGTGCACATTAAAGTTATTATTAACAATACCTTCTAAACTTGTCAAAGTTAAATGCATTATGAATGTACATTATTAGTATATTCTATTTTTTCATTATTACTACAAATAGTACTTTATAAACTTTCTTTGTATGTTATCATTAAGAGCACCTTCTAAACTTATTATTATTACTATATTCTAAATTTTAAAGTTATCATTAATAGTACCTTCTAAATTTGCCATTTTAGTACATGTTGTAATTGACAGTTATAGTAACTTCTCAACTTGTTATTATTAGTATATTCTAAACTTGTGTTAATATAAACTTTCATTATTAGCACACATTAAAGTTTTCATTAACAGCACCTTCTAAACTTCTCATTATTACGTGTCATTATTAGTACACATTTATGTTATCATTAATAGGAACTTATCATTATTGCTATATTTCAAACATGTCAATATTAGATTCTTCTAAATTTTTCATTATTTTTTATTCTAAAGTTATGATTAATAGTACTTTCTAAACTTGTCATTATTAGTATATTCAAAACTTGTCATTATTACTAAATTCTAAGGTTATCATTAATAGTTCCTTCCAAAACTGTCATTTTTAGTATATTCTAAGCATCTCATTATTGGTATACATTAAAGTTGTCATTGATAGTATCTACCCGGTCTTTATTTGTATATTCTAAACTTATTATTAGTATAATCTAAATATGTCATTAGTATCATAATCTTGACAGTATTAGTACACATTGAAGTTATCATTAACTTTAAATTTTCATTAGTATGTTCTAAACTTGTCATTTGTCATTTGCCATATAAGTTATCATCTCATTTTTAGTATAATCATTATTGGTGTTTTTTAAATTTTTCAATAGTGGAATTTATTAAAGTTTATATTAATAGAACTTTCTGAACTTGTCATTGTTACTGCATTTTAAACTTGTCATTATTAGTACACATTAAAGTTATCATTAAGAGTACCTTATAAACTTTTCTTTGTAACTACACATTAAAGTTATCATTAATAGTATCTTTCTAAATTTGTCATTTTAGTACACATTCAATTCATTATCAATAGTACCCTCTACACTTGTCAATTTTTGTATATTATAAAATTGTTATTATTAACACATATCTGAGCTATCATTAAAAGCTTCTCTTTATTAGTACACGTTTAAGTTATCATTAAAAATACTTTCTAAAGTTGTCATTGTTCGTATATTTTTAAATTTGTCAATATTGGAATTTATTAAAGTTTATATTAACAGAACTTTCTGAATTTGTCATTGTTCCTAATAATGACAAATTCAGAAGGTACTACTAATAGTAACTTTAATGATGTTTAGAAGGTACTGTTAACGTGTACTAATAATACAAGTTTAGGAGATACTACTAATAATAGTTTTAATATGTATCAATAACGACAAGTTTATATTATAAAAATAAAGAAAAGTTTAGAATACACTAATACTGACAAGTTTGGAAGGTGTTATGATTGATAAGTTTAATGTGTACTAATAATGAAAAGTTTATAATATACCAACAATAACGAATCAAGAAGGTGCTATTAGCTATAACTTTAAGGTGTCCTAATAATGACAAAATTAGAATATACTAATAACGACATGTATAGAAGAAATGCACTAATAACCACAGGTTTAGAATGTATATACAATTAAAAGTTTAGAATCTACTAAGATTGACTAGTTTTGGAGATACTCTTCAAGATAATTTTAATGTGTAGATATAATAAAAGTGTGGAATATACTAATAAGGATAAGTTTAGAAGGTTCTAGTAATGATAACTTTATTTTGTACTAATAATGACAAGTTTAGCATATAAGTTTACAAGGTACTATTAATGATAAATACAAGTTTCGAACATATTGATTAAGTTTAGAAATTACTAATAATGACAACTTTAGAAGGTAATATATAGCATAACTTTAATTTGTACTAATAATGACCAGAACGTACTAATGACAAATTTACAATGTACTATAAATGAAAACTTTGATGTCTTCTAATAATTAATGTTTGAAAAATACTAATATTGAAAAGTTTAAAGGCACTGTTAATGATAACTTTGACATATACCAATAATCACAAGTTTATAATTTTGTAATAATGACAAGTTTTGGAGGTTATATTAATGATAACGTTAATGTGTAGTAATAATGACACGTTTGAATCATATTAATAATGCAAACCTTAGAAAATTCTTGTGATAGCAAAATCAGCAGTTGCTATTAATGATAAATATAATACGTACTAATAATGATTAGTTTTGAATAACCTAACAATATCATGTTTAGAAGACACTACTAATGGTAACTTTAACATGTATTAATACTCACAAGTTTAAAATATACCAATAATGACAAGTTTAAAATAATGATAACCTTTGGAATGTATTAGTGATAGCAAAATCAGAAGTTGCTATTAATGATATATATAATGTGTACTAATAATGATTACTTTTGAATATACCAATAATGACAAGTTTAGAATAATGATAAACTTTGGAATATATCAGTATTGCCAAGTTTAGAATATACTAATAATGATATGTATACAAGGTCCTAATAATGATAACTCTAATGTGTACGAATAATGAAAATTTTGGAATACCCAAGAAGATATGTTTAGTATATAATAATACTGATATGTTTCGAACAATGAAAAGTTTAGAAGAAACTAATATTGATATGTTTAAAATATAGCAATAATGATCATTTTCAAAGATCCTATTAAATGATATCTTTAATGTATACTAATAATGGCACGTAATAATAAGAAGTTTAGAAGGTATTGTTAAGTTTAGAATATACTAATAATAACAAGTTGACATGTTACCATAATTGTTAACTATAATATGTGCTAATAATGAATTTAGAATATACTAATAATAATAAGTTTAGAAGGTAATATGAGCTAGTAATGACAAGTTTAGAATATACAAACAAAGAAAATTCAGAAGGTACTATAAGTAGTGATAATGAAAAAATTAGAATATACTAATAATGACAAGTTTAGAATGTAACAATAAAAACAAGATTAGAAGGTATTTTTAAAGATAACATTAATGCGTACTAATAATTAGAATTTTAGAATATACTATTAATGAAGAGTGTGAAAATACAATTAATATCTTTATTGTGTACTAATAATGACTAATATAGAATATACTTATAACGAGAGGTTGAAAAAGAACTGTTAATGATAACTTTAATGTGTACTAATAAAAACAAGTTTAGAATATATTTTAGCAGTGAAATTTTTTTAACGATAATGATAACTTTAATGTGTAATAATATTGACAAGTTTAGAATATACTAATAATTAAAAGTTAAAAGGGTACTTGTATTGATTAGTGTAGAAGTTACTATTAGCGACTTTAATTTTCATTAGAGATAAGTTTAGGTTTAGAAAATACTAATATAAACAAGATTAGTAGGTACTATTAATGATAGATAATGTGTACTAATAATGTCAAACTTGGAATATAGTAATAATGAAAAGATTAGAAGATACTATTAATGATAAGTTTACTAATAATGACGAGTTTTGAATATACTAATCACGACATCTTTAGAATATACTACTTTAAACTATAATAATAATGACAATTTTAACATATATTGCCAAGTTTAGAATATACTAATAATTATATATTTAATATAAACTATTAATGGCAAGTTTTGAACATACTAATAATGACAAGTTTAGAATATTCCAATGTAGACATGTTTAGAATATACGTATAATGAGAAATTTGGAAAGTACTATTAATCATAACTTTAATGTGTACTAATAATGAAAAGTATACAACATTCTAATGATGACAAGTTTAAAAGGTACTATTAATGATATCTTTGATGTGTACTAAATAATGACACGTTTAGAATATTCCGATAATGATGCTATTAATGATAACTAATAATGATGAGTTTAGAATATACTAAAAACTATATATCTAAAGGGTACTGTTAGTGATAAGTATCGAAGGTATTATTAATGACTTTAATTTTTACTATTGATAAGTTTAGAACATAATAATAATGTCAAGTTTAGAATGTTTAGAATGTTTATACTAATATTGCCAAGTTTAGAATATATTAATAATGATAACTTTAGAACGTCCTATTAATGATAAAATTGATATGAAGTATTGATGACAAGTTTAGAATATACCAATTAAGACATGTCTAGAGAAAACAGAAGTTTAGAAAGAACTATTAATGATAACTTTAATGTGTACTAATAATGAAAAGTATAAAACATACACGTACAATGACAGGTTATAGTAAACTATTAATGGCAAGTTTTGAACATACTAATAATGACAATTTTAGAATATTCCAATGTAGACATGTTTAGAATATACGTATAATGAGAAATTTGGAAAGTACTATTAATGATAACTTTAATGTGTACTAATAATGAAAAGTATACAACATTCTAATGATGACAAGTTTAAAAGGTACTATTAATGATATCTTTGATGTGTACTAAATAATGGCACGTTTAGAATATTCCGATAATGATGCTATTAATGATAACTAATAATGAGTTTAGAATATACTAAAAATTACAAATCTAAAGGGTACTGTTAGTGATAAGTACCAAAGGTACTATTAATTACTTTAGAACGTCCTATTAATGATAAAATTGATATGAAGTATTAATGACAAGTTTAGAATATACCAATGAAGACATGTTTAGAATATACAGAAGTTTAGAAAGTAATATTAATGATAACTTTAATGTGTACTAATAATGAAAAGTATAAAACATTCTAATGATGACAAGTTTAAAAGGTACTATTAATGATATCTTTGATGTGTACTTACAATGACAAGTTTACAATGACAGGTTTAGAATATACTAATAACTAATAATGACGAGTTTAGAATATATTAATTATTACAAGTTTAAAGGGTAATGGTAAGTTTAAAAGGTACTATCAATTACTTTATTTTTTACTAATGATAAGTTTAGAACATACAAATAATGTCAAGTTTAGAATATACTAATGAAAACAAGATTAGAAGGTACTTTTAATGATAAATTTAATGTGTACTAATAATGGCAAATTTGGAATATACTAATATTGATAATTAGGATATACTATTAATGATATACTAATAATGATATGTTCAGAATATACTAGTTTGAATTATAATAATAATGACAAGGTTAGAATAATGACAACTTTAACATATACTAAAATTGCCAGACTTAGAATATACTAATGATAACGTCCTACTAATGATAATCTAATGTGAACTATTAATGACAAGTTTAGAACATACTAATAATGAGAATAGACCAATATTGACATGTTTAGAATATACTTATAATGAGAAGTCTAGAAAGTACTATTAATGATAACTTTAATGTGTACTAATAATGAAAAGTATAGAACACTCTAATGGTGACAGGTTTAAAGGGTACTATTAATGATATCTTATAATGACAAGTTTAGAACACTATAATAATGACAGATTTAGAAGATAATATTTAGAATACTATTTAGAATAATTAATAGAATATACTAATAATGACATGTTTAGAATATACTAATGATGACAAGTTTAGAAGTTTATTTATGATAACTTCAATGTTTACTAATTATAACAAATTTAGAATATACTGATAGAAAGAAGTGTGCTATTAATGATAAATTTTATTTGCACAAATAATGTCAAATTATTGTGTTGTAATAATTTCAAGATTAGAATATAATAGTAATAATAACTTTAATGTATATTGATACTGACAAGATTAAGATTCTCTTATCAATATCTTTAACGTGTACTATTAAAGAAAATTTAGAATATACTAATAATGACAAGTTTAATGTGTCATAATGTCATATCTAAAATTGAAACTTTAATGTGTACAATAATGAAAAATTTAGTTTTTGAATAATGACTAATAATAACAAGTTTAGAATACACTAATAATGATTACTAATTAATGTTTGAATTATACTAATAATGACAAGTTGAAAAGGAATTATCAATGATAACTTTAATATGTTCTAGTAATGACAAGTTTAGAATATACGATTAATGACACTTTTAGGTACTTCTAATAAAAACTTTAATGTGTACTAATAATGACAAATTAAGATTATGGTATTAATGATAATTTTAACGAGTGCAAGTTTAGGATATACCAATAACGACAAAATCAGAAGATTCTTTTAATAATAACTTAAATATGTACTAAGAATGACAACATTAATGTGTACTAGCTATAAAGGTTGAGAATATACTATTATGGGTAAGTTTATAACACACTAATAATGACAAGTGTAGAAAGTACTATTAATGGTAAGTTTAATGATACGTTAAGAATATACTTATAATGACAAGTATAGAAGATACTAATAATGACAATTTTACAAAATACTCTTAATGATAACTAATACTAATAATGATGATCATAGAACATGCTAATAATGATAATATTAAAGATACTATTAATGAGAACTTTAAAGTGCACTATTAATGACAAGTTTAGAATATACTAATAATGAAATTTTAGAATATTCTATTAATGATAACTTTAAAGTGTACCAATAGTGACAACCTTAGAATATGAAGGTACATGTTGAGAAAGCACTATTAATGATAACTCTAATATGTACTCATAATCACATGTTTAGAATAACGACAAGTTTAGAAGTTACTATTAATGATAACTTTAATATGCACTAATAATGGCAATTGTATACTATTATGGTTAAGTTTATAATATTACAAATAATAACAAGTTTAGAAAGTACTATTAATGGTAATCTAATGAATAGTAATAATGATACGTTAAGAATGTACTTATAATAATAAGTTGAGAACATACTAATAATGACAAGTTTACAATACAAATAATGATCAGATTAAAGTTACTATTAATGATAACTTTAATGTGTACTATTAATGACAATTTCAGAATATGCTAATAATGAAATTTTAGGACATTCTACTAATGATAACTTTAAAGTGTACCAATAGCTTAGAATATGAAAGATAATTACATGTTTAGAAAGCACTATTAATGATAATTCTACTAATAATCACATAATTTGTACTAATAAGGGCAAGTTTAGAAGGTACTATTAATGATAACTTTAATATGCACTAATAATGGCAATTGCAGAGGATATTCTTAGTATATTCTAAACTTGTTACTATCAGTGCATATTAAAGTTATCATTAAAAGTATATTCTAAACATGCCATTACTAGTATTTTGTAAATTTTTCACTATAAGTACTCATTAAAGTAATTATTAGTACATATTAAAGATTTATTGTCATTTCGCATAGATTTTATCTTTAATAGTGCTTTCCAAACTTGTCATTATTAGTATATTCTAAACTTCTCGTTAATAGTATACACTAAACTTATCACTATTAATAGACATTAAAGTTATCCTTAATAGTACCTTCTAAACTTGGCATTATTAGTATATTCCAAGCTTGTCGTTATTAGTACAAGTTAACGTTATCAATTATAGTACCTTCTAAACTTACCCTTATTAGTATTTAGTACACATTAAAGTTATCATTAATAGTACCTTCTAAAAGTTGTCATTAAGGTACAGTCTGAACTTATCTTTACTTGTATATTACAAAAATGCTATTTTTAATGTATTCTAAACTTGTCATTATTACCACATTACCACATATTAGCACCTTCTAAAATCGCCATTATTATTATATTAAACTTGTCATTATCAGTATATTCTAAATTTATCTTCTAAAGTTTTCTTCTAAACATGCCATTGTTTATACATTTTTACTGTACCTTTCAAATTTGTGATTACTAGCATATCATAATCTTGACAGTATTAGTACACATTGAAGTTATCATTATGAGTAGTTTCTTAAGTTTTCATTAGTATATTCTAAACTTGTCGTCATTTGCCATTTGCCATATAAGTTATCATTAATAGTACCTTCTAAACATCTCATTTTTAGTATAATTTAAACTTCTCATTATTGGTGTTTTCTAAATTTGTCAATATTGGATTTTATTAAAGTTTACAGTAATAGAACTTTCTGAACTTGTCATTGTTACTGCATTTTAAACTTGTCATTATTAGTACACATCAAATTTATTAGTAGTACCTTTGTAACTACACATTAAAGTTATCATTAATAGTACCTTTCTAAATTTGTACACATTCAATTTATTATCAATAGTACCCTCTACACTTGTCAATTTTTGTATATTATAAACTTGTTATTATTAACACATTTTTAAGTTATCATTAAAACCATCTCTTTATTAGTACACGTTAAAGTTATCATTAACAATACTTTCTAAATTTGTCATTGTTCGTATATTCGAAAAATATCAGTATTAGTATATACTAACATACCTTCTTTATTATTCTAAACTTGTCATTATTAGTACACATTAAAGTTATAATTATCTAAGACTTGTCATTATTAGTATATTCTAAAATTGTGAGTATTAGTACATGTTCAAGTTACCATTATTACTGGCTTCTTAATATGACATTGTTAGCTTTTTTACAAAATTAATCATTATTAGTACATATTATAGTTATCATTAATAGCAATTTCTAATTATGCTATTATTAGTATTTACAAAATTTTGCATTATCAATATAATTAAAACGTGTCATTATTGCTACACATTAACATTATTATTAATTTAACCTTTTAAACTTTATTACAATATTGTAAACATGTGATTATGTGTACATAATACATGTATTATAATAACATGTCAATGATAACATATAATAACATGTGAATATGTGTACATATTCAAGTTATCATTAATAGTGCCTTTAAACTTGTCATTATTAGTATATACCAAACATTAATTATATATTAGAAGACAAAGTTTTTATTTATAATAGATTCTAAGTTTTCATTATTGTTGCGTTCTAAACTTGTCATTTATTAGTACAAATTATAGTTATCATATATAGAACCTTCTAAAGTTGACATTTTTACTTTTTTCTATACTTTCCATTATCAATTTATTCTAAAATTTTCCACATTAAAGTTATCATGAATCTTCTAAGCTTACTCTAATTATGTCATTATTCTAAACTTGTGATTCTTAGTATATTCTAAGCTCGTTATTATTGGTACATACTAAATTTTTCATTAATGATACTTTCTAAATTTGTTAGTATTAGTGTATTCTAAACTTGTCATTACATTATTAGCATATTCTAAATTTGTCATTATTGGTATATTCAACACTTGTCATTATTAGTAAACATTAAAGCTTGTCAATTGTATATTCTAAACCCTCATTATTAGTACACATTAGTTATCACTAGCAATACTTTCTTAAGTTGTCATTGTTCGTAAATTCGAAACATCACTATTAGTAAATACTAAACATATCTTCTTTGGTATTCTAAACTTTATTAGTATACATTGAAGTTATCATTACTAGGACCTTGTATCCTTACCATTATTAGTATATCCTACACTTGGTAATAATAATATATTCCGAGTTTATCATTATCCTAAACTTGTCATTATTAATATATTCTAAACTTTTGAGTATTAATACATATTAAAGTTATCATTAGTAGTGTCTTCTAAACATGTCATTGTTAGTATATTCAAAATTAATGAAAATTTTATTTTATCATATGGGAAATTTATAAAAAAAAAAGTATAGCGTTTAGCAGGTACTATTATCAAAATCTTTAATGTGTACTAATAATTACTTTAATGAGTACTAATAGTGAAAAATTTACAAAAAACTAGTAATGACATGTTTAGAATATACTTTTAATGATAACTTTAATATGCACTGATAGTAACAAGTTTAGAATATACTAAGAATAACATATTCAGTCGGAACTATTGATGATAACTTTAATATCAAAAGTTTAGAATATATTAATAATGAATATTGTCGATAGTACTATTAATGATATATACAACAATAATCAATAATCAAAATTTTAAAAAATGATATTTATAATAACTTTAATGTTTTGATAGGGACAAATTTATGATATTCTAATTATGACAAGTTTAGAATGTATTATTAATGATAACTTTAATGTGTACTAGTAATAACAAGTTTAGAATATACTAATAATGAGAAGTTTAGAAGGTACTATTGCATGATAACTTTAATGCGCAATATACTAATAATGACAAGTTTGGAAAGCACTATTAAAGATAAAATCTATGTGAAATGATAATGAAAAGTTTAGAATATGACAAGTTTACATGTTAATGAAAATTTAATATATAATAAAATGGGAAATTTAGAAAAAAACGTATAGCGTTTAGCAGGTACTATTAGTAAAATAATTAATGTGTACTAATAATTACTTTAATGAGTACTAATAGTGAAAAATACAAAATACTAGTAACAACATGTTTAGAATATACTTTTAATGATAACTTTAATATGCATTAATAGTAACAAGTTTAAAATATACTAAGAATAACATGTTCAGTCGGAATTATTTATATCAGAACTTTAATATAAAAAGTTTAGAATATGTTAATGATAAAAAAAAATTCGATAGTGTACTAATAATCAAAATTTTAGAAAACTATATTTATAATAACTTTAATATGTTTTGATAATGGCAATTTCAGAAGGTTCTATTAAATATTTTTGATATGTACTAATATTGACAAATTTAATGTGTATTAATAGGGACAAATTTATAATATTCTAATTGTGACAAGTTTAGGTATTATTAATGATAACTTTAATGTATACTAGTAATAACAAGTTTAGAATATATTAATAATGACAAGTTTAGAAGGTACTATTGCATGATAACTTTAATGTGCACTAATAATGACAAATTTAGAATATGCTAGTAATGGCAATTTTGTAATATACAAATAATATCAAGTTTATAAGGTATCATTAATAATAGCTTTAATGTTACAAGTTTACAATATACTTATAATGCAAGGCACAGTTAATGACAAATTTTATGTTTACTAATAATTGAAAGACTAGAATATACCAACAATGACTTGACTAATAATGGCAAGTTTGTAATATACTAATAGTGACTAGTTTAAAAGATATATTAATATTGACATGTTTAAAATATAGCAATAATTATATACTTAAAAGATCCTATTGAATGATATCTTTAATGTGTAATAATAATGGCACGTAATAATAAGAAGTTTAGAAGGTACTGTTAAGATTAGAATATACTAATAATAACAAGCTCAGATGTTACTATAATTGTTAACTATAATATGTACTAATAATGATAAGTTTAGAATTTAGAATATACCAATTTAGAATTTAGAATATACCAATAATGATAAGTTTAAAAGGTACTAATAATGATAACGTTAATATGAACTAATAATAAGTTTAGAATATACAAAGAAAAATTAGAAGGTACTATAAATAGTAATAATGAAAAAAATAGAATGTAACAATAAAAACAAGATTAGAAGGCATTTTTAAAGATAAGATTAATGTGTACTAATAATGAGAATTTTAGAATATACTAATAATGAAGAGTGTGAAAATACAATTAATATCTTTTTTGTGTACTAATACTGACAAATATAGAATATACTTATAACGACAGGTTGAAAAGGAGCTATTAATGATAACTTAAATGTGTACTAATAAAAACAAGTTTAGAATATATTGTAGTAGTGACAAGTTTTTAACGACAATGATAACTTGACAAGTTTAGAATATACGTATGATAACTTTAATGATTAGTGTAGAAGACACTATTGATGACTAATTTTCACTGATAATAAGTTTAGAACACACTAATAATACCAGGTTTAGAAAATACTAATAAAACCAAGATTAGTATGTACTATTAATGATAGATTTAATGTGTACTAATGATGTCAAACTTGGAATATAAATAATGAAAAGATTAGAAGATACTATTAGTAGTAAGTTTACTAATAATGACGAGTTTTGAATATACCAATAACGACATCTTTAGAATCTATGATAATAATGACAAGGTTTAATGACAACTTTAACATATACTAATATTGCCAAATTTAGAATATACTAATAATGATAGATTTAATATGAACAATTTATTAATGACAAGTATAAACATACTAATAAGGACAAGTTTAAGAATATTCCAATGTAGACATGTTTAGAATATACGTATAATTAGAAATTTGGTAAGTACTATTAATAATAACTTTAATGTACTATTAATAATAACTTTAATGTGTACTAATGATGAAAAGTATAGAACATTCTTATGATGACAAGTTTAGGTACTATTAATGATATCTTTGATGGGTAATAATGACAAGTTTAGAATATTCCGACAATGACAGGTACTATTAATGATAACGAATAATGACGAATTTAGAATATACTAATAATTACAAATTTAAAGGGTACTGTTAATGATAAGTTTCGGAGGTACTATTAATGACTTTAATTTTTAATAATGATAAGTTTAGACCATACTAATAATGTCAAGTTTAGAATGTTTAGAATATACTAGTTTAAACGATGATAATAATGACAAGTTTAGAATATACTAATAATGATAAGTTTAAAAGTCCTATTAATGATAAATTTAATATGAAGTATTATTGGCAAATTTAGAACATACTAATGATGACAAGTTTAGAATAAACCAATTAAGACATGTTTAGAATATACTGAAGTTTAGAAAGTACTATTAATGATAACTTTAATGTGCATAAAACATTCTTATGATGACAAGTTTAAAAGGTATCTTTGATGTGTACTTATAATGACAAGTTTAGAACATTGTAATAATGACAAGTTTAGAGGATACTATTAAAATAACTAATAAGGACGAGTTTAGAATATACTAATAATTACAAGTTTAAAGGGTACTGTTAATGATAAGTTTAGAAGGTACAATTAATTACTTTAATTTTTAATAATGATAAGTTTAGAACATACTAATAATGCCAAGTTTAGAATGTAATAAAACAAGATTAGAAGGTATTTTTAATGATAAATTTAATGTGTACTAATAATGTCAAATATGGAATATTCTAGTAATAAAGATTAGGATATACTATTAATGATAAGTTTACTAATAATGACGAGTTTTGAATATACTATTAATGATATGTTTAGAATATACTAGTTTAAATTATAATAATAATGACAAGGACAACTTTGATGTATACTAATATTGCCAGGCTTAGAATTTACTAATGATAAATTTAATATGAACTATTAATGACAAGTTTAGAACATACCAATAAAACATATTTAGAGTATACCAATATTGACATCTTTAGAATATACGTATAATGAGAAGTCTAGAGTACTATTAATGATAACTTTAATGTGTACTAATAATGAAAAGTATAGAACCCTCTGATGATGACAGGTTTAAAAGGTACTATTAATGATATCTTTGATGTGTACTAATTATGACAAATTTAGAATATTCTAATAATGACAGGTTTAGAAGATACTATTAATGATAACTAATAATGACGAGTTTAGAATATACTAAGAATTATTAGAATATACTAATAATGACATGTTTAGAATATACTAATGATGACAAGTTTAGAAGGTAATATTTATGATAACTTCGATGTTTACTAATAATAACAAATTTAGAATATACTAATAATAAGAAGTGTGCGATTAATGATAAATTTTATTTGCACAAATAATGACAAATTTAGAATGTGGTAATAATCGGTACTTTTAATAACTTTATTGTGTTGTACTATTGTCAAGATTAGAATATAATAGTAATAATAACTTTAATGTATATTGATATTGACAAGATTAGAAGATTCTCTTAGCAATATCTTTAACAAGTACTGTTAATGAAAGGTTAGAATATACTTAATATATTTATATTCAATGTGTCATAATGTCATATTCAAAAGGTACAATTAATTGAAACTTTATTGTATACCAATAAAGAAAATTTTAGAGTTTTTGAATAATAAATAACAATAGCAGGTTAAGAATACAATAAAAATGACTACTAATTAATGTTTTAATTATACTAATAATGACAAGTTAAAAAGGAATTATCAATGATAACTTTAATATGTTCTAGTAATGACAAGTTAAAAATATACGGTTAATGACACTTTTTAGGGACAACTAATAAAAAAAATTAATGTACACTAATAATGATTATGGTATTAATGATAATTCTAACAAGTGCTATTAATGACAAGTTTAGGATATACCAATAACGACAAGTTCAGAAGATTCTTTTAATAATATGTACTAAGCGTGACAACTTTAGAATATACAAAGTTATACAAGTTTGGAAGCTACTATTAATGTGTACTAATTATGAAAGTTGAGAATATACTATTATGGGTAAGTTTATAATATACTAATAATGACAAGTTTAGAAAGTACTATTAATGTATAGTAATAATGATACATTAAGAATATACTTATAATGACAAGTATAGAACATACTAATAATGACAAGTTTACAAGATACTGTTAATTATAGAACCTACTAATCATGATCAGATTAAAGTTGCTATCAATGATAACTTTAATGTGTACTATTAATGACAAGTTTAGAATATACTAATAATGAAATTTTAGAATATTCTATTAATGATAAGTTTAAAGTGACAAACTTAGAATATGAAAGATAATTACTTGTTTAGAAAGCACTATTAATGATAACTCTAATATGTACTCATAATCACATGTTTAGAATATACTAGTAAGGACAAGTTTAGAAGGTACTATTAATGATAACTTTAATATGCACTAATAATAGCAATTGTAGAGGATATTGATAATAAATATTAGAAAATATTATGAAAGTTAAGAATATACTATTATGGGTAAGTTTATAATATACTAATAATGACAGGTTTAGAAAGTACTATCAATGGTGTTTAATGCATAGTAATAATGATACGTTAAGAATATACTTATAATGACAAGTTTAGAACATACTAATAATGACAAGTTTACAAAATACTGTTCATGATAACTAATATTAATAATGATAATTATAGAACATACTAATAATGATCAGATTAAAGATACTATTAATGATAATTCTAATGTGTACTATCAATGACAAGTTTAGAATATACTAATGATGGTTTTAACATGTACTAATAAAAAAAAAGTTTAAAAGGTATTTTTGATAAGGCAAGTTTACAATATACAAATGATATCAAGTTAAGAAGGTAATATTGATAATAACCTTAATGTGTACTAATAATGACAAGTTTAGAATATACTAATAATGATGTTTAGAAAGTACTCTTAATGTGTACTATTAATACTAGAATATACAAGTAATGACAAGTTTAGAAGATACTACTACTAATAACTTTAATATGTATCAATAATGACAGGTTTATAATATACTAAAAAAGAAAAGTTTAGAATACACTAATACTGACATGTTTGGGAGGTACTATAATTGATAAGTTTAATGTGTACTAATAATGAGAAGTTTATAATGTACTAACAATGACAAATTAAGAAGGTACTATCAATTATAACTTTAATGAGTCCTAATAATGACAATATTAGAATGTACTAGTAATGACATGTATGGAAGATAGAACGAATGATAACTTTTATATGTACTAATAATCACAGGTTTAGAATATACCTAAAATGACATTTAGAATATACTAAGATTGACAAGTTCAGAAGATACTGTTAGAGGTAACTTTAATGACAAGTGTGGAATGTACTAATAACGATAAGTTTAGAAGGTTCTACTAATATCAACTTTATTTTGTACTAACAATAACAAGTTTAGCATATAAGTTTACAAGGTACTATTAATAATAACTTTAATGTGTATTAATAAAGACAACATTAAGGTGTACTAATCCAAGAATATAATGATAATGATTTTAGAATATACTAATAATAATAAGTTTAGAATATACTAATAATGAAAGTTTAGAATATCCGAATAATGACAACTTTATAATGACAATCTTAGAGGCACTATTAATTAGAACTTTAATGAGTACTAATAATCACAAGCTTACATGTTTATAAGGTCATATTAATGATGACGTTGATATGTAGTAATAATGACAAGTATATTATTAGTAATGCAAAGTTTAGAAAATACTAAAAATAGCAAATTGGAAGTTGCTATTAATGATAACTATGATACGTACTAATAATAAGTTGTCAATATACTAACAATGACATATTTAGAGTATACTAATAATAAGTTTAGGATTTACAAATAAAGATCGGGAAAGTACTATTAATGATAACTTTAATGTGTACCAAGAATGAGATGTTTAGGATATACTAAAAATGGCAGTTTTAGAAGGAACTATTAATGATAACTAATGATAGCTTAGTAATAATGACAAGTTTAGAATATACTAATAATTACAAGTTTAGAAACCACTATTAATGATAACTTTAGAATGTACTAATACTGAAAAGTTTATGATAAATGTCTAGAATAGCAAATAATGACAAGTCTAGAAGAAACTAATATTGACATGTTTAACATATAGCAATATATAGCAAAATATAGCAAGATCCTATTAATGGTAACTTTAATGTGTACTAATAATGACACGTAATAAGTTTAAAATAAAAAAAATAATGACAAGTTTAGAAGAAACTAATATTGACATGTATAAAATGTGTGTGTGTGTGTGTGTGTGTGTGTGTGTGTGTGTGTGTGTGTGTGTGTGTGTGTGTGTGTGTGTGTGTGTGTGTGTGTGTGTGTGTATTCACCTCGGATCTGCTGCAGCCTCTTTTCGAGACAGCCAGACACCACCCTACGGCAGTGAGCTCAGAGCTCATTATTAGCAGATCTCTGGGTAGGTCTGAGACCACTCACACTCCACACACCGGGAATGCAAGGTCACAACTCCTTGACTAACGTCCCGTACCTACTCGCTGCTAGGTGAACAGGGGCTACACGTGAAAGGAGACAAACCCAACTTGTCTCCGCCCGGCCGGGGAATCGAACTCCGGTTCTCCGGCTTGTGAGGCCAGTGCCTTACCAATCGGCCACCGGGCCGTGTGTGTGTGTGTGTGTGTGTGTGTGTGTGTGTGTGTGTGTGTGTGTGTGTGTGTGTGTGTGTGTGTGTGTGTGTGTGTGTGTGTGTGTATTTGTGTTTGTTTTTGCACACACACACACACACACAGTCTCATTTTCTTTCTTTGAAATTTTGATCGAGTTTTTGTGAAATCTCCTACTTGAGCTTTATTTACATATGTTATTTCAATCAGACATTGGTTGTATTTAAGTTGTATTTTAGGAAAAAGGTCGTATATCCCAACCCTCACCCCTACCCCTCTGGTCATGGTCAATTATTGGAAATACGCAGAAATGTCAAATACTATAGTTACCCATATATAATGAAGTTTTCTAAGGTTCTATAAAGCCAAAGAAAGCAAAATATGATAGGAATGACCTTAGTGTTTAACAACTATTCATTTAGTGTTCACCAGATTACTGACACGACTATGATTCCAAGAATACACTCGGGTGCTATGAAAGGGCAAATGGCAAATGTGAGAATGAATATTATTGGTCCGGATAAGCTTTTGATTTGTCAGCTTCCAAATTTGCGTTTTCCAAATACTGCTTGCGTCCTCATGATAAAAATCCATTTAACCATTAGCTAGAAATGTTGCGAGTAATGATACTTATTTTTCACTCTCTCTGCCTATCTTCTAGCTTGAACATACTTTTCTCAACCTTCTATTCTCTTCGTGCTCATCCATTTTCAGATTTTTTATTTTTTATTTTTTATCTTTTATATATATATATATATATATATATATATATATATATATATTTTTTTTTTTTTTTTTTTTTTTTACAGCTTCTTTACTATTTTCGATCTAGAGCAGAGTTTCTCAACCATGGTTCCGAAAAGGTCCCAGGGATACGCGAGAACAAGTGATTCTTTTGATTTTTTATTTAATTTCATGACGTAATATAATCAAAGAAGCACAAAATATTCTTGGTTATTGTAATAATGTGACGTATACATCATCCTATTTAACCTATTATTACGATGAAATTAAAATGAGAAAGATATGTTTTTTTTCAGTTGTTCCTTGAGACATGCAATTTATTCTAAAGGTTATGCAAGGGTAAAAAGGTTGAGAAACGCTGCACTAGAGTGTTTATTTTTTCTTCCAACTGTATAAGAATTGCATAACTTCTTTGTCATGTCTTGTGATCGCCGAATGGAAGGCGACCTACAAAATCTTCTCTTCCAGCATCTTCGGCTCTATTTTCTCTCAATCTGCATTGGAATGCTTCTTTATAGCCTTCATCTCTCATATATCTGTTCAAAAAATCGTTTTATGGCTATACACTTCAGAGGTTGATTTGGCATGTTTCAGTTTGCCCACAACTAGCCTGTGGTCTGAACTGCATGCATGTTTTTTACATCTCTGAAAAATCATGTTTTAACATAAGGTGAATTATGGGCTTGTCGGTGTATTTTTGCTGTATGCTTTTTTACCCGTACTAAATCCTTTCCGATCTTTTTCAATGTGTCCATTCAGATCACCCATGATAACTACATTTTCGGCGTATGGTAAGTCGTTCTTAACATTCTGGAGGGATTCATAGAATACTTCTCTTTTTTCTGATGGTCGACTTTGAGCGGTGCGTAGACTTTTATGAAACTTTTTTTTTTTTTTTGTCAGAAAGCCAGAATCCTCTCGTTTTTCTGTTCTACTCTGTTGATTCTTTGTGCTAACTGATAGTTATCATGCAAAACCCTTCTGCCTTTTCTTGCAAGTCTTGTTTCACATAAAGCAAGTATGTCGACTTTCTTTTCCTTTATCATTAATATCAATTCCTCCTTTCCTCTAAATATTCCTATATTTAATGTAGCCATTGGCAAAAATTTCCTGGGGAAGGTTCTAGAATTATTCAATAGTCAGGGTTCCTTTCCTTTCGATGGTCGATCGAGGTTGATATCAGAGTTCCGAGGCAAAAAGTGAGTTTCTTGAGCACTATTTCCCGGTTCACTAGGCTTATTCCACACCATTCGAGACTATTAATTTGGTACCACGTGGCGTCCATTCCCTTTCGGCTACAGGTCCAGGTCCACATGATGAGGGTCTCCGCCAGTCGATGTCGACTATGGATGTTGCGCTCCTCAAGGTCGCAAACCACGGCTATTTTTCATCACATGAGAGAATTGGTCAATAACCCCTGACGTAGATCGAAAAAATTATATTTTTGGCTGTCTTGAGTTCTATGACCAATAATATTTCTTTGTCGCGGCTCGTGCCGCTTGAATTCTTCTTATCGGCTTAAGAAACCTGCACAGCGAAGCTGACCACACTCCTGGTCATATGGCCATTTCCCGAAGGTTGAGTGTGGTTTGAATTTTCCGCCAAAATCATCGGAAATTTAAAATTCCCGGCTCTGTGCAGGCATGCGCATTGTCGACCCCACCTCCCCCTCCCTATCCCCTCCCTTCTTACCCGGCTAGCTCGAGCCGGACGTCGCGTCACTTCAATGAGAAATGAAGGCTTCGCCTGTGGGAGGAGGGAGGGACCCTAAATCTGTGCAGGTTTCTTAAGCCGATAAGAAGAATTTAAGCGGCACGAGCCGCGACAAAGAAATATTATCGGCTGAAAGAAACCTGCACAGCGAAGCTATGCATGAGACGAGGACAGGTGGGAGGAGAGGTGAAGCCTGAATTAAACCGTTATTACGTGTGTCTTTCCTATGGGAGACTTATTCATTTTATCACTCAGTAGAGGGGAGACAGAAACGTCAAGTACCCACGCCGAAGAATGTGACATGCACAACATTGCACTGTTCACACAATGCGTAAATTATACGAAATTTGTATCCTGTTCAACGGTTCCTGGCCCCTCCCCACTCCTCGGTCGCCCTTTGCCCCCTCCACTTTTTTGAGATGAGAGGGGTGGAGCCGTTTCCATGGCGACACATGGGACAGGGGCGACCGAGTGGTAGAGACACCGTGTCCCCAAGGGAGTCGTCGATGTCCAGTCCCTAGGTCCCGCACCCGCTCCACAGAGTGGGTGCGGAGAAACTCCAGCGACCGGCGTAGGGCCCCCGACCGAAGCCAGGGACGCAACAACCTGTGGAGTGCTGAGGGTATCGGCCCGGGCAGGTCACGTGGGAGAAGCAGTATGCTCCTGTCGACCTCCCGTACCAGCCGTCGGCGCCCCAAGCGGCTCAGTGGAAGGGCCGGGGTCGCGAAGTTGAGCCCCCCCCCCCGCCACCGAAGGAGGGAGGACGTGTGAGAGAAGCACGCTCTTTTGGCGCAGGGGAGCACCCGAAGGACGCTGACTGTGTCCCACTCAATCCCGAGCCAATAAAGTCTCTGTGTGGGAGCAAGGGCAGACCCGTCCCAGTCCACCCCGAACTCCACGTCCGCCAACACACTCAGAGCCACTGAGATGTCGGCCGATGCACCCTCCCCGGTGGGCAAATGCATCAACTAGCCGTCTAGGAACATGAGTGTGGAGACGCTTGCTTCCGTCCAACGTACGCCTACCACTCTCACTAGTTTCGTGAAGATCCTCGGGGTAAGCGAGAAACCGAAAGGGAGTATGCGAGGCCAAGTTCGTTTCCGAGCGACCTCGTCCGTGGGCGTTAGTCAAGAGGCTTCGTCCTGGGTGAAGACGTTCCCTGAGCGTCTCCCACGAAGACGGGCCTGGACCCTCGGTATGTATCCAACTCACCCCAAGTCTTCCCGCGGGAAGTTCTCGAAGCCCGTGGCGAGCGTCTTCATCCAATAGTGTGCTATGGCAATTTGTGACGTCTCATCACCCACAAGCGGACTTCTATATGTTTAATACCTAGTGACATCATGTGATTATACTGTGACGTCACCGGATTGATCATGGCGCCATAGAATCGTCTCGTGACGTCACAGGGACACAAATTGACGTCATAGGACTACATGGTGACGTCAATTTATCACAATGACGTCATCTTATCATACCGTGACATCACTGAGTCACAGTGAGCGTTGAAATAAATTTTGACATGGTAAAATTCTGGACCATCATGACTGTAGATTAAATTAAGTTGAATAGGAAAAGTCATGTTCATTTCGACCTAAGTCACAGTGAGCGTCGAAATTAATTTTAACATGGTAAAATTCTCGACCATCATGACTGTAGATTAAATTAAGTTGAATAGGAAAAGTCATGTTCATGTTGACCTGAGTCACAGTGGGCGTTGAATTAGTTTAACATGGTAAAATTCTTGACCATCATGACTACAGATTAGCTTAAGTTGAATAGGAAAAGTCATGGTCATTTCGACCTAAGTCACAGTGAGCGTCGAAATTAATTTTAACATGGTAAAATTCTCGACCATCATGACTGTAGATTAAATTAAGTTGAATAGGAAAAGTCATGTTCATGTCGACCTGAGTCACAGTGGGCGTTGAATTAGTTTAACATGGTAAAATTCTTGACCATCATGACTACAGATTAGCTTAAGTTGAATAGGAAAAGTCATGGTCATTTCGACCTAAGTCACAGTGAGCGTCGAAATCAATTTTAACATGGTAAAATTCTCGACCATCATGACTGTAGATTAGCTCAAGTTGAATAGGAAAAGTCATGTCCATTTCCACCTGAGTCACGGTGAGCGTCGAAATTAATTTTAACATGGTAAAATTCTCGACCATCATGACTGTAGATTAGCTCAAGTTGAATAGGAAAAGTCATGGTCATTTCGACCTGAGTCACAGTGAGCGTTGAAATTAATTTCAACATGGTAAAGTTCTTGACCATCATGACTATAGATTAGCTTAAGTTGAATAGGAGAAGTCATGTCCATTTCGACCTGTTTTTTTTTTTTTTTTTTTTTTTTTTCTCCAAGGTCAAGGCATTTTATTTATGTAATACCTAGCACTTTGCGCCAACTTAAACTGTACTATTTAAAACTGATTTTCCTCTTCTCATTACACTAAATGATTGTAGTTTCTTTGAACTAATTTATACTCATTTTAACTAACACTAGACTCCCTAAGTCTAAAGTTCTTTTGTGTTTTACTTGGGGGTGGAACATCAGGTAAGTCATCTTTAAACTCAAGCCAAGTGAAGTTGATAAGAGGTTGGCTGTGGCTCATGAGAAGGGCTGGGTGTTTTTTTTTTTGTTTTGTTTTTAAGAAACCTGGAAGGAGGGTGGTGCCGTGAGGCGTTAGAAGACCATTGAAGCTCGGAGGTATGGGGCTGCCGAGGCCTGATGATCCTCGGGGAGCCACCCTCCGTATCATAAGACACGTCCCCTTGTCCTCCAAGAGGCCCGGGTTCTTACCACGGACGACTTGAGGACGTATGGGGAACGGAGTACGAGTGGAAAAGGTCAAAGTCTACGCCTAGGGCCTGACAAAGAAAGTTATAAGGCGTTAAAGGACCATTATTGGTCGAAGGTATGGGGCTGCCGAGGCCTGATGACCCTCGGGGCGTCACCCTCCGTATCATAGGACACGTCCCCTTGTCCTCCGAGAGGCCCGGATTCTTACCACGTACGACTCGAAGACGTATGGGGAACGGATTACGAGTGGAAAAGGTCAAAGTCTACGCCTAGGGCCTCACAAAGGGAGCCATTAAGGCGTTAGAGGACCATTATTGGTCGGATGTATGGGGCTGCCGAGAGGCCTGATGACCCTCGGGGGCACCCCCTCCGTACCATAGGACACGTCCCCCTCTCTTCCGAGAGGCCCGGGTTCTTACCGCGGACGACCCGAAGACGTATGGGGAACGGATTACGATCGTATAAGGTCAAAGTCTACGCCTAGGGCCTGACGAAGCAAGCTATGAGGCTGTTAGAGGACCATTGATGACCGGAGGTTTGGGGCTGCCGAGAGGCCTGATGACCCTGGGGGGCGCCACACTCCGTACCATAAGACACGTCCCCCTGTCTTCCGAGAGGCCCGGGTTCTTACCACGGACGGCCTGGAGACGGGGACGTATTGCGATCGTATATGGTCAAAGTCTACGCCTAGGGCCTGATACAAACCGTGAGGCAATAGAGGACCGATGATGGTCAGAGGTATGGCGCTGCCGAGAGGCCTGATGACCCTGGGGGGCGCCACACTCCGTACCATAAGACACGTCCCCCCCGTCTTCAAAGAGGCCCGGGTTCTTACCACGGACGGCCTGGAGACGGGGACGTATTGCGATCGTATATGGTCAAAGTCTACGCCTAGGGCCTGAAACAAACCGTGAGGCAATAGAGGACCGATGATGGTCGGAGGTATGGCGCTGCCGAGAGGCCTGATGACCCTGGGGGGCGCCACCCTCCGTACCATAAGACACGTCCCCCTGTCTTCCGAGAGGCCCGGGTTCTTACCACGGACGGCCTGAAGACGGGGACGGATTGCGATCGTATATGGTCAAAGTCTACGCCTAGGGCCCGATACAAACCGTGAGGCAATAGAGGACCGATGATGGTCAGAGGTATGGCGCTGACGAGAGGCCTGATGACCCTGGGGGGCGCCACACTCCGTACCATAAGACACGTCCCCTGTCCTCCGAGAGGACCCGGGTTGTTTACCAGGGACGGCTCGAAGACGGGGACGGATTGTGCTCGTATAAAATCAAAGTCGAAGAATGAGACAAACCAGCAGCCAAGCGGAAAGCGATAAAACTAACAGACGATTAACCAGCAGGAAACGGGACCGCCTGCTCCCATGTGGGCAGCGAGTTAACCACTCGGTCCCGTTTCCGCGATCTAAGTGACGCGACGTCCGGCTCGAGCTAGCCGGGTAAGAAGGGAGGGGATAGGGAGGGGGAGGTGGGGTCGACAATGCGCATGCCTGCACAGAGCCGGGAATTTTAAATTTCCGATGATTTTGGCGGAAAATTCAAACCACACTCAACCTTCGGGAAATGGCCATATGACCAGGAGTGTGGTATGGGATTATCGCTATAGCTTCGCTGTGCAGGTTTCTTTCAGCCGATAATAACAAGTTTTAGTTCCACGTCATCTGTGGGGAACCAAGAACTGAGTGATACAGGAAAGCGACCGCATGTTACTTTTTTATTCCTTTTACATTGAGACACACAACGAACGTAGGTACGCATCTATTTGTATCACACAAACATACACACACACACACACACACACACACACACACACACACACACACACACACACACACACACACACACACACACACACACACACACACACACACACACACACACACACACACACACACACACACACACACACACACACACCTCAAAACGAACAAACCAAAGACAGAAAAAAATGGAGAAAGAAAAAAATTAAAAGTGGCCTATACTAACATTGACAGATTAATTTCAGGTCTGAACGAACTCAATGATTACCTGCTAGAAGAAAAACCAGCCATAATGGGAATTGTAGAGACTAAACTAAGAGGTGAAATACCATCCATCGATAAAAAATAGGGACAAGAAACAGGGAGGAGGAATCATGTTCTTGGCCAAGAAAGACTTAAACGTGACAAAAATTGCGTAATGTTGAACTGATCATGATAAAATTCGAAGACAAGAATATGAAAAGTAGAAAGTTTGTGGTGACCTATGTGCTCCCGAAAACGAACGCTTGGAAAGAGAACGAACATACAAAAATGCTAAAGATACAAGGAAATCACTAAATGAGATACTAATGGGCAGGGGTAATCTGGTAATTATGGGGGACTTCAATTGCAAAGAACTTTGCACATGACAGTGCGAGGAGAAGATGACTTGTGGGGTATTGTACTGCTGGACATGACCATGGAATACACAATGATCCAATGGGTCAGTGAAAACACCAGATACAGAAGCAATGAAGAGCCGCCGAAACTAGATTTAACATTTACAATAGAACCTAAAATTGTGGACAAAATCAATTACATTACATATTATTAGCGCACATTGAAGTCATCATTATTAGTAACTTCTAAACATGGCATTATTGGTATTATTTATTCATAGAACGGTCTAACTTTGCCATTATTAGTATGTTCTAAACTTGTCCTTAGTTCAAATTAAAGTTATATCTGAGAGCACCTTCTAAACTTATAATTGTGAGTATATTCTAAATTATTGATACACATTAAAGTTTCTATTAATAGTACCTTCTAAATTTGTCATTATTAGGACACATTAAGATTTTCCTTAGTGGTACCTTGTAAGCTTGTCATTATTAGTATATTCTAAACATGTAGACACTAAAGTTATAATCAATACTGTATTCTAAACTTCTCATTATTAATATAATCAGTACTTGCCATTGTTAGTATATTCTAAACTTTTCATTATTATTACACATTAAAGTTTTCATTAATAGTACCTTGTAAACTTCTCAATGTTAGTATATTCTAAACATGTCATTATTAGTATATTATAAATTTGTCATTTTAGAAAACTTATGGCTATCAGTAAAGTTCCTTCTAAACCTGTTACTATTTGGATATTCTAAACTTATCATAATTAGTAGACAAGAAACTTTCATTATTAAAAAGTTGACATTATTATTATATTATAAACATTTCATTAATAATACAAATTAAATTTTTGTTATTAGTACCTTCTAAACTTATCATTATTGGTATATTCTAAAATTCTCATTATTAGCACTCATTAACAGTGCCTTCTGATTATTAATACTACATTCTAAACTTGTCATTGTTAGTATATTATAAACTTTCCATTATTACAATATTCGTTCGTATATTCATTTTATTAAAGTTATAAATATTTCCCACTAAACTTGTCATCATTAGTATATTCTAAACATACCATTATAAGCACACATTAAAGTTGTTATTAATACTGTAGTATATCTTAAACTATTCATTATTAGCCAAAATTAAAGTTACCTTTTATGTGTCCTTAATCTAAACTTGTAAATGTCTATTAAACATATCATTATTTTAGACATCATTTTTAGTATATTCTAAGCTCGTCTAAAAAACAATTAATAGTACCTTCTAAACTTGTCATTATTAGTGTATTTTAAACTTGCTATTACGCGTACATCAAAAACCTTAAATTATTAGCATATAATAATCTTGTCATTATTAGTATATTCTAAACATGACATTATTAGTATATTCTACACTTGTCATTATTAATACACATTAGTTAAACTTGTCATTATTCGTATATTCTAAACATATCTTCTTTGGTATGATCTAAACTTGTCATTATTAGTACGCATTAAAGTTATCATTATTAGGAATTAAACTTATCACTATCAGTATCCTCCAAAGTTGTCATTTTTCTAAAAATTTCATTATTTGTATATTCTAAACTTGTGAGTATTAGTATACATGTTATTGTTAGTATATTCAAAACTTATCATTATTAGTACACATTACAGTAATCATTAATTGCAACTTCTAATTTTGCTATTCTTAGTATTTTCTAAACTTTGCATTATTAATATATTTCAAGCATGTCATTACTACACATTAACGTTATCATTTTAACCTTCTAAACTTGCTATATTCTAAACTTGTGAGTATTAGTCCACATTAAAGTTATCATTAATAGTGCCTTCTAAACTTGTCATTATTAGTATATTCTAAACTTGTCATTGAAATTTACCTTGTAAACTTGTCATTATTAGTATATCATTATTAGTAAATATCAAAATTATCCTTAGCAGTACCTTGTAAACTTATTTTAGTATATTCTGAAACTGTCGTTATTAGTATATTAGTGTATTATAAACTTATTATTATTAGTATATTCTAAACTTGTCATTATTAACATTATATTCTAAACTTATTATCGTTAGTATATTCTAAACACATTATTAGTATATTCTAAACTAGTGACTATTGGTACACATTAAAGTTATTATCAAAAGAACCATCAAAACTTGTTATAATTAGTATGTTCGAAACTTGTCTTTATCAACCCATATTAAAGTTATCATTAGTATATACTAAAATTGTCGTTATAAGTACACATTAAAGTTATCATTAATAGTACCTTATAAACTTGTCGTTAGTAATACATTCTATACTTGTCATTAAAGTTATAACTAATGGTATGTTCTTAATTTGTCATTAATCGTATATTCTAAACTTGTCATGATCAGAACATTATAAAGTTATCATTGATAGTACCTTTTCAATTTATATTCTAAACTTGTCAGTGTTGGTAAAATCTAAAATCATCATTATTAGTGAATATTAAATTTATAATTAATAGTATCTTCTAAACCTGTCATTATTGGAGTATTCTAGACTTGTCATTATTAGTATACTCTAACCTTATCATTATTAGTACACATTAAACATATCATTAATAGTATCTTTAAACTTGTCATTATTATTTATCATTTATAGTACTTTCTAAACTTCTCATTAGTATATTCTAAGCATGTCTTCATTGGTATACTCTAAACTTATCATTATTAGTATATTCTAAACACGTCATTATTAGCTCACATTAAATTTATCCTTAATAGGACATTCTAAACATATCATTACTAGTACATTTTGAGCTTTGCAATATAAGTACATTCTAAAGTTATTATTATTATATTTTAAACTAGAACATGTCATTATTAGTATAATCATAACTCGTTATTATTAGTAAACATTAAAGTTTACCATTAATAGCATCTTCTAAACTTGTCATTATTAGTATATTTCAAACTTGTCATTATTAGTACACATTGAATTTATCACTATCAGTACCTTCTAATCTTGTTTTTATTGGTATATTCTAAACTTGGCATTATCATCATTAGTACACATTAAAGTCATTAATAGTACCTTCTAAACTTATCATTAACAGTCCCCTCTAAACTTGTAATTATTAGTATATTCTAAATTTGTCAATATTAGTACACATTAAAGTTATTATTTATAGTACGTTGTCACTCTTCCCATATTCTAAACTTTTATTATTAGTATGCTCTAAATTAACAATACCTTCTAAATTTGTCATTATTAATATATGCAAAGCCTTTCATTATTTGTGTATTCTAAACGTGTCATTATTAGTACAAATTAGTCATCATTAATATTCACATTCTTCATTATTAGAATATTATAAATTTATCATTATTAGTACGCATTAAAGTTATCCATGCAGATACCTTCTAATCTTGTTTTTATTGTTAGATTCTAAACTTGTGTTAGTATAATCTAATTTTTTCATTATTACTTCAAATAGTACCTTATAAACTTTCTTTATATGTATATTTTAAACTTGTCTATATTAGTACATATTAACGTTATCATTAATAGTACCTTCTAAACTTATCATTATTATTATATTCTAAATTTTAAAGTTATCATTAATAGTACCTTCTAAACTTGTCATTATTAATACACATTATAGTTAACAGTTATAGTAACTTCTCAACTTATCATTAATATATTCTAAACTTATCTTAATTAGTATATTATAAACTTTCATTATTAGTACACATTAAAGTTTTCATTAACAGCACCTTCTAAACTTCTCATTATAACGTGTCATTTAAGTTATCATTAATGGTATCTTTTAAACTTATAATTATTTCTATATTTTAAACATGTTAATAGTACTTTCTAAACTTGTTATTATTAGTATATTATAAACTTTCATTATTAATACACATTAAAGTTTTCATTAACAGCACCCTCTAAACTTCTCATTATAACGTGTCATTATTAGTACACATTTAAGTTATCATTAATGGTATCTTTTAAACTTATCATTATTTCTATATTTTAAACATGTTAATAGTACTTTCTAAACTTGTTATTATTAGTATATTCAAAACGTGTCATTATTACTCAACTTTAAGGTTATCATTAATAGTTCCTTCTAAAACTGTCATTTTTAGTATATTCTAAGCATCTCATTATTGGTATACATTAAAGTTGTCATTAATAGTACCTTCCCGGTCTTTGTTTTTATATTCTAAACTTAATATTAGTATACTCTAAATATGTCATTATTAGTTCACTTTAAGGTTACTATTACTAGTACACATTCAAATTATCATTAAAAGTACATTATCAAATTGTCATTATTAACTTATTCTAAACTTCTCATTATCAGTTTATTCTACGCTTTTCATTTTGATAACACATTAAAGTTATTATTATTATATTCCAAATTTGTATTTATTAGTACACATTAACGTTATCATCTTATATCTTATATCTTATATCTTCCAAACTTTTCATTATTAGTCCATTATGAAATTATCAATGATACTACCTTCTAAACTTCTCATTATTACCATATTCTAAACCTGTCACACATTAAAGTTATCATTAATAGTACCTTCTATACTTATTATTATTACCATATTCTAAACTTTTATTATTAGAGAGTACACATAAGCCATGTTCGTGTCTTGTTAGAACTGGTTATGAGAAAGATGAATGGTTTGATATAACAACAGGAGTGAAACAAGGTAGTGTTTTGTCCCCATTATTATTCATAGCATATATGGATAGCATTATCAAAAAGTATAAAAATATAATAAGAGATCAAGGAGAAGGGGATGAAGATATGCTTTAATGAGGCAGGACTAAGCATTAATATTCAGAAGACTGAAATACTAACCATCACAAAAGAAAATTATGACATTGCAGAAATAATGATTGAAAATGAAAATGTTAAAGAAGCACATTGTGTTGAGTATCTGGGAAGCGTATTTACAAAAGATGGATGCAAGAATAGGGAAGAGATAACTGAAAGAATATCAAAGTACAGTAGAGGTGTCTGTGCCTTGTGCCTGTGCCTAAAAGATATAAATGTACCTAGTCATTATTAGGATATTACAATGTATGCTGCTGAAAGCTGGGCATTAACATCAAGAGACTGGAGCAGAATTCAGTCGGCAGGAATGAAAACGTTGAGAGCAATAGTAAATAAAACCAAAAGAGATCGAATTAGAAATGATGAAATAAGAGAAATGATTGGAGTAAAATCAACTAGAAGCAAAATAGAAAAGGCACAACTAAGGTGGCTTGGGCACGTGGAGAGAATGGATGAAGAGAGAATTGCAAAGAAAAGATGGAACTGGAGACCAGAAGGTAGCAGATCTAGAGGTAGACCGAAAAAAAGATGGAAAGATGGCATTCAAGAAATCCTAGAGGCAAATGGATTAGGAAAAATAGAGGATTTGAGAGAAGAGGGAAGCTTTGAGAGGACAATCTGGAGAAGTGTGCTGGCCCGACTGACAGGCTGTAAGTCTACCTGGGAGCAGAAGTAAGAAGTAATTTCTATTATTAGTGTTTTACTATTGGTATATATTGAATTTAGCATTTATCTTCTAAACTTGTCTTTATTAGTATATTGTAAACTTGCTTATTGTTAGTACAAATTAAAGTTATCCTGAGCAGTACCTTTCAAACTTTTAATTGGTAATTTCTAATCTTTCCATTATTAGTACACCTCTGATTATTAGAATATTGTAAACTTCTGATTATTTGTACACATTAAAGTTATTATTAACAATACCTTCTAAACTTGTCAAAGTTAAATGCATTACTAAATTATATTATTAGTATATTCTATTTTTTTCATTATTACTACAAATAGTACTTAAACTTTCTTTATATGTATATTTTAAACTTGTCTATATTAGTACATATTAACGTTATCATTAAGAGCACCTTCTAAACTTATTATTATTACTATATTCTAAATTTTAAAGTTATCATTAATAGTACCTTCTAAATTTGCCATTTTAGTATATGTAATTGACAGTTATAGTAACTTCTCAACTTGTTATTATTAGTATATTCTAAACTTGTGTTAATATAAACTTTCATTATTAGCACACATGAAAATTTTCATTATTACGTGTCATTATTAGTACACATTTATGTTATCATTAATAGGAACTTATCATTATTGCTATATTTCAAACATGTCAATATTAGATTCTTCTAAACTTTTCATTATTTTTTATTATAAACGTTTTAGTATTAGTACATTCTAAAGTTATGATTAATAGTACTTTCTAAACTTGTCATATTAGTATATTCAAAACTTGTCATTATTACTAAATTCTATGGTTATCATTAATAGTTCCTTCCAAAACTGTTATTTTTAGTATATTCTAAGCATCACATTATTGGTATACATTAAAGTTGTCATTGATAGTATCTACCCGGTCTTTATTTGTATATTCTAAAGTCATTATTGGTATATTCTAGTCTTTCCATTATTAGTATACATAAAAGTAGTCATCAACATATTAAAGTTATTATTAATAATACCTTCTAAACTTGTCAAAGTTAAATACATTATTAATGTACCCTTTAAACTTGTCATTATTAGGATATTACAAACTTGCCATTTTTAGTATATATATTTTTTCATGATTAGAACATATTAAAGTCATTATTGGTATATTCTAGTCTTTCCATTATTAGTACACATAAAAATTGTCATCAACTGTATCTTCCATTATACGTATATTGTAAACTTGTCATTATTAGTAGACATTAAAGCTATTATTAATAATACCTTCTAAACTTGACATCATTTGTATATTACAAAACTTGCCAGTATTTGCATATTCTATTTTTTTCATTAATAGTGCACATTAAAGTTATCATGCAATAGCACCTTCTAAACTTGTCATTATATTCTAAACTTGTTATTACTAATACACATTAAAGTTATTAACAATATCTTCTAAGCTTGTCATAATTAGAATATTATAAATTTGTCCTTATTAATACACATTATTAGGATATTCTATAGTTGTCATTATTAGTACAAATCAAATTTATAATGAATACCTTCTACACTTCTCATTATTTGTATGTTTTTTAGCTGTAATTATTTGTATGTTCTAAATCATTCAATATTTGTACATATCAAAGCTATCATTATTAAAACATGTTAAAGCTTTATTGTAAATATCATTTTCTACATCTTAATTTTTAGTACGCATTATATATATCATTAATAGTACTATCGATAATATTCATTATTAGTATATTCTAAACTTCTCATATTAAAGTTATCAATAGTTCCGACTGAGCATGTTAATCAACAATTGTTACTATTAGTGCATATTAAATTTATCATTAAAAGTATATTCTAAACTTGCCATTACTAGTATTTTTTATTTTTTTATTATCAGAACTCATTTAAGTAATTATTAGTACACATTAAATATTTTACTAATAGTACCTGCTAAACGCTATACGTTTTTTCTAAACTTCCCATTTCATTATAGATTAAAATTTTCATTAACGTGTAAACTTGTCATTCTACACTTTTCATCATCATTTCACATAGAATTTATCCAAACTTATCATTATAAGTATATTCTAAACTCATTAATGGTATATACTAAACTTAATAGACATCAAAGTTATCAGTAATAGTACCTTCTAAACTTGTCATTATTAATATATTCTAAGCTTGTCGTAATTAGTACACATTAACGTTATCAATTACCCTTATAAGTATATTGTACCTTGTGTATATCAGTACACATTAAAGTTATCATTAATAGTACCTTGTCATTATCAGTATATTCTAAACTTTATTATTAGTGTACATTAAAGTTATTATCTTCTAAAGTTTTCTTCTAAACTTGCCATTATCTATATATTCTAAACTTGTAATTATTAGCATATGATAAACTTGACCGTATTAGCACATATTGAAGTTGTCATTGATAGTAGTTTCTTAACTTTTTATTAGTATATTCTAAATTTATCATCATTTGCCATTAATATTTTAATACTTATCTTGTCATTAATTGTCCACATATAGGTTATCATTAATAATAGCTTCTAAACATCTCAATCTTAGTAAAATTCAAACCTCTCATTATTGGTATTTTCTAAATTTGTCATTATTGGATTACATTGAAGTTTACAGTAATAGTACTTTCTGAACTTTTCATTATTACTACATTGTAAACTTCTCATTATTAGTACACATTAAAGTCATCATTAATAGTACCTTGTAAACTTGTCTTTGTAACCACACATTAGTTATCATTAATAGTATCTTTCTAAATTTGTCATTTTTAGTACACATTTAATTTATTATTAGTAAGTACCTTCTACACTTGTCATTTTTTGTATATTCTAAACTTATTATTAGTACATATTAAATCTATCATTAATTTTTTTTCTTTATTAGTACACGTTAAAGTTATCATTAATGGTATATTATAAATTTCATTACCAGTGCACATTAAAGATATCATTAATTTTTCTAGTGATGTCAATATTCATATATTCTGAGCTTTTCGTTATTAGGACACATTAAAATTATCATTGATAATACCTTGTCATTATTAATATATCCCATTATTAGTATATTCTAAATATGTGATTATGAGTACATATTAGAGTTATCGTTAATAGTACTTTCTCAACATGTACTTTCATATTCTAAGGTTGCCACTTTGGTACACTTTAAAGTTATCATTAATAGAATATTCTAAAATTTCATTATTAGTATATTCTAAACTTGTCATTAAACTTGTCATCACTTTAAAGTTAATAGTATCTTTAATGTGATAATTATTAGCATCTTCTATAATCATCATTATTAGTATTAGTTATCATTGAGAGTATCTTGTAAACTTGTCATTATTAGTATCTACTTGTCATTATAAGTATTCTTAACGTATCATAATCACTATACATTAAACTTACCATTAATAGTACTTTCTAAACTTGTCATTATTAGTATGTTATAAACTTACCCATAATAGTATATTCTCAACTTTTATAGTTAGTACACATTAATGTTATCATTAATAGTAGCCTCAAACTTGTATAACCTTGTATATTCTAAAGTTGTCATTCTTAGTACATATTTAAGTTATTATTAAAAGAATCTTCTGATTTTGTCGTTATTGGTATATCCTAAACTTGCACTCGTTAAAATTATCATTAATACCATAATCTTAATTTGTCATTATTAGTACACATTAAATTTTTTATTAGTTCTACCTAAAAGTGTCATTAATCGTATATTCTAAACTTGTCATTACTAGAACATATTAAAGTTATCATTGATAATTCCTTTTCAACTTGTCATTATTAGTATAATTCAAACATTAATTAGTAATCATTATTAGTGTATTCTAAACTTGTTATTATTAGTCATTATTCAAAAACTAAAGTTTTATACACATTAAAGTTTCAATTAAAGATATTGCTAAGAGAATCTTAATCTTGTCAGTATCAATATACATTAAAGTTATTATTACTATTATATTCTAATCTTGACATTATTACAACACAATAAAATTGTCAAAAGTACCGATTATTACCACATTTTAAACTTGACATTATTTGTGCAAATAAAATTTATCATTAATCGCACACTTATTATCAGTATATTCTAAAAAAATTATTATTAGTAAACATTGAAGTTATCATAAATAACCTTCTGAACTTGTCATCATTAGTATATTCTAAACATGTCATTATTAGTATACTCTAATAATTATTCTAAATAGTATTCCAAATACTATCTTCTAAATCTGTCATTACTATAGTGTTCTAAACTTGTCATTATAAGAGTGTCCTATACTTTTCATTATTAGTACACATTAAAGTTATCATTAATAGTATTTTCTAGACTTCTCATTATACGTATATTCTAAACATGTCAATATTGGTGTCTTCAACTTCTCATTATTAGTATGTTCTAAACTTGTCATTAAAGTTGTCATTATTCTAACCTTGTCATTATTATTATAATTCAAACTAGTATATTCTGAACATATTATTATTAGTATATTCAAAACTCGTTGTTATTATTAGTAAACTTATCATTAATAGTATATCCTAATTATTATTATTAGTATATTCCAAATTTGCCATTATTAGTACACATTAAATTTATCATTAAAAGTACCTTCTAATTTTGTTTTTATTAGTACATTCTGAACTTGACATTATTAGTATGTTCTAAACTTATCATTAGTAAAAAATAAAGTAATTAATAGTACCTTCTAAACTTACCTTTAAACTTGCAATAATTAATATATTCTAAACTCGTCATTACTAGTTATTTTTGTAGTATCTTCTAAACCTGTCATTGTAAACTTGTCATTGTAAGTACACATCAAAGATATCATTAATAGTACCTTTTAAACTTGTCATCATTAGAATGTTTTATACTTTTCATTATTAGTACACTTTAAAGTTGTCATCAATAGTACTTTCTAAACTTCTATATATTCTAAACATGTCTTCATTGGTATTCTAAACTTGTCATTAATACTTCATATCAATTTTATCATTAATAGGACGTTCTAAAGTTATCATTATTAATATATTCTAAACTTGGCAATATTAGTATATGTTAGAGTTTAAACTAGTATATTCTAAACATTCTAAAATTGACATTATTATTATGTTCTAAACTTATCAATAGTAAAAATTATAGTCATTATAGTCGATACTTATCACTAACAGCACCCTTTAGATTTGTAATTTTTAGTATATTCTAAACTCGTCATTATTAGTTATCATTAATAGCATCATTATCGGAATATTCTAAACGTGTCATTATTTAGTACACATCAAAGAAATCATTAATAGTACATTTTAAACTTATCATTAGAATGTTCTATACTTCTCGTTATTAGTACACATTAAAGTTATCATTAATAGTACTTTCCAAATTTCTCATTATACGTATATTCTAAACATGTCTACATTGGAATATTAAACTTGTCATTATTAGTATGTTCAAAACTTGCCATTAATAGTTTATATTAAATATATAATTATTAGTATATTCTAAACTTGGCAATATATATTAAAGTTGTCATTATCATTATAGTTTAAAGTAGTATATTCTAAAGATGTCGTCATTAGTATATTCAAAACTCGTCATTATTAGTAAACTTATCATTAATAGTATCTTCTAATCTTTTTATTATTACTATATTCCAAGTTTGACATTAATAGTACACATTAAATCTATCATTAATAGTACCTACTAATCTGGTTTATATTAGTATTTTCTAAACCTAAACATATTTTAATGAAAATTAAAGTCGTTAATAGTAACTTCTACACTAATCAATACAAGTACCCTTTTAACTTTTAATTATTAGTATATTCTAAACTTGTCAATATTATTACACATTAAAGTTATTATCGTTAAAAATTTGTCACGGCTAAAATATATTCTAAACTTGTTTTTATTAGTACACATTAAAGTTATCATTAACAGTTCCTTTTCAACCTGTCGTTATAAGTATATTCTATATTAGTCATTATTAGTACACAATAAAGATATTAATTGTATTTTCACACTCTTCATTAATAGAATATTCTAAAATTCTCATTATTAGTACGCATTAATGTTATCTTTAAAAATACCTTCTAATCTTGTTTTTATTGTTATATTCTAAACTTGTCATTATTAGTATATTCTAATTTTTTCATTATCACTACTTATAGTACCTTCTGAATTTTCTTTGTTTGTATATTCTAAACTTGTCATTATTAGTACCTTCTAAACTTATTATTATTAGTATATTCTAAATTAATTATTAGTACATATTATAGTTAACAATTATAGTAACATCTCAACTTGTTATTATTAGTATATTCTAAACTTAACAGTACCTTCTAAACTTCTTATTATTACGTGCCATTATTAGTATACATTAAAGATATCATTTAATAGGATCTTTTAAAATTATCATTATTGCTATATTCTAAACATGTCAATATTAGTTTCTTCTAAACTTGTCATTATTTTTTATTCTTAACTTTTTATTATTTGTATATTATAAACTTTACAGTATTAGTACACTCTAAAGTTATCATTAATAGTACTTTCTAAACTTGTCATTCCTAGTATATTCTAAAATTGTCATTATTAGCTTATTCTAAACCTATTGGTACGAGGGTAATTCAAAAAGTTCTGAACAAAACGTGATCAAACTTCTAGGTCCTGATTGTATATGTGTAATGTAACATTGAGCTGAATTTTGTTAAATATACTCATCATTTACTAGTATAAAGACGACCTTGATCAACATACTTTGTTCCATTTCGGAAATATGAGCTTCTCAAAGAAAGAAGTGCGAACGATCATCAAATTTTCGGTTCTTCTGGGCAAATCTGCTTCTGCCATCCACGCAGAACTTGCCCACGTTCTTGGTGAAGAATCTGCACCTGGCCCTTCCACTGTGAAGCGTTGGGCGGTGAAGTTTCGTGAAGGAGAAGCAGAAGTCTCGGATGCCCCCAGAAGTGGACGACCAAGAACAGCGACCACAAACGACAATGTGGCGCTAGTGCAGGAGCTGTTAGCAGAAGATCGGCGTCTGACAGTTCAGGAGATCAGCTTGGAGGTTGGGATATCTGAAGGAAACGTTTGGGATATTCTCCACAACAAACTGCAGAAGCGGAAGAAGTGTGCGTGGTGGGTTCCACACCTCCTCACCGAAAAAGCAGAAGGCCTGCCGCATCACACTGGCTCGTGCGCATCTTCGACGGTTCAGGAGGGAAGGAGATGCTTTCTTGGACAGAATAGTAACCGGGGATGAGACCCAGACCTCTCTCCATGCGACTTCCACCTGTTTGCAACCCTCAAAGAGCCTGGGAAATTGTGTTCCCAAACTTCCTCAGCGCTGGGAAGCCGTCATAACCAAGAATGGAGAATATATTGAAAGTGACAAATAAAGTTTTTGTAATAAATCTTCTGATTAAAATTTTGTGAAGGGGGGCTCAGAAAGTTTTGAATGACCCTCGTATATTCTAAACTTTTAACTTTTCATTTTCAGAACACATTTGTATTTGTATTTGTTTTGCATTTTTATATATATTTTTTTGTATTTTGTAGTTTTTTTTTGTATTTATTATTATAACATTAACGTTATCATTGATAATATTTTCCAAACTTTTCATTATTAGTGCATTCTAAACTTGTCACTATTAGTACACATTAAAGATCTCAATAGTACCTTCTAAACTAGTTATCATTACCATTATCTAAACTTTTTATTATTAGTACACATTAAATTCATTAGAGTGCATTCTAAACTTGTCTTTATTAGTATATTACAAACTTACTTATTGTTAGTAAAAATTAAAGTTTTCTTGAATCAGTACTCTTTCAACTTCTAATTATTGGTACATTCTAATCTTTCCATATTAGTACACATACCTGTACCTTCTAAACCTCTGATTATTAGTCCACATTAAAATTATTATTAATAATACCTTCTAAACTTATCAAAGTTAAATGCATTATTAATATATCTTTAAAACAAGTCATTATTAGTATATTACAAACTTGTCATTATTAGTATCTTTTAATCTTTCATTATTAGTACACATTAAAGTCACTGTTGGTATATTCTAGTCTTTCCATTATTAGTACACATAAAAGTTATCATTAACTGTGCCTTGCATTGTAAGTATATTGTAAACTTGTCACATTCAAGCTATTATTAATAATACCTTCTAAACTTGTACATGTTATTCCTAGTATATTCTAAACTTGTTACTTATGCATATTAAAGTTATCATTAAAAGTATATTCTAAACATGTCATTATTAGTATTTTGTAAACTTTTCACTATTAGTACTCATTTAAGTAATTATTAGTACACATTAAATATTTTATTAATAGTACCTGTTAAATTTCCCATTTTGTTATAAATAAATTTTTCATTAACATGTAAACTTGTCATATTCTAAACTTTTCATTATCATTTCATATAATAGTGCTTTCGAAAGTTGTCATTATTGGTATATTCTAAACTTCACATTAATAGTATATACTAAACTTACCACTATTAGTAGACATTAAAGTTATCCTTAATAGTACCTTCTAAACTTGGCATTATTAGTATATTCTAAGCTTGTCTTTATTAGTACAAGTTAACGATATTAATCATAGTACCTTCTAAACTTACCCTTATTATGTATAGACACGGTAAAGGAAACATGGACTGGAGGTGAAGCTTTATTCCTGACGTTTCGTCTAACGACTTTCTCCTTTGAGAAAGTCGTTAGACGAAACGTCAGGAATAAAGCTTCACCTCCAGTCCATGTTTCCTTTACCGTGTCTATACAACTTGTTCACATGGATTTTTACCCTTATTAGTAAATAGTATTTTGTTTATATTAGTACACATTAAAGTTATCATTAATAGTACTTTCTAAAAGTTGTCACTAAGGTACCTTCTGAACTTATCTTTTGTATTTTACAAAAATGCTATTTTTAGTGTATTCTAAACTTGTCATTATTACCACATTAGCATATTCTAAATTTGTCATTATTAGTGCACATTAAAGTTATCATGCAATAGTACCTTCTAAACTTGTCATTATTAGTATATTCTAAACACGTTAAAATTATCATTAATAATACCTTCTAAACTTGTCATAATTAGAATATTATTAGTAATGACATTTTTAGAAGGTTACATTAAGGATAACGTTAATGTGTAGTATGACACGTTTAAAATATACTATTAATGCAAGGTTTAGAAAATACTAACAATAGCATAGTAGAAGTTGATATTAATGAGAACTATAATACGTACTAATAAATAGTTTTGAATATACTAACAATAACATGTTTAGAAGACACTACTAATGATAACTTTCATATGTACTAATACTCAAATGTATAGAATATGCTAATAATGACAAGTTTAGAATAATGATAAACTCGGAATATATTATTATTACCAAGTAAAGAATATACTAATAATGATAAGGATACAAGGTCCTAGTAATGATAAATTTCATGTATACTAATAAAGTTTAGAATACCGAAGAAGATATGTTTAGTATTTACTAATAATGGTGTTTCGAATTTACGAACAATGACCACTTAAAAAGTATTTTTAGTGATAGCTAATGTGTACTAATAATGAAGGTTTAGAACATAAAACTGATAAGTGTTAAATATTGACAAGATTGACAAGTTAGAAGATACTGTTAAAGATAACTTTAATGTGTAGAAATAGTGACAATCGTGGATTATACTAATAAGGATAAGTTTAGAAGGTTCTATTAATGGTAACTTTATTTTGTACTAATAATGACAAGTTTAGTTTACAAGGTTTAATGATAAAACGAGTTTAAAGTGTATCAATAATCACAAGTTTAGAATATAATAGTGATGATTTTAGAATATACTAATAATGATAATTTTAGAATATACTAATAATAATAAGTTTAGAATATAATAATAATGAAAGTTGAATATCCGAACAATGACAAAATTATAATGACAATTTTAAAGGCACTATTGATTATAACTTTAATGTGTACTAATAATCACAGCTTTACAATATTTTAATAATGACATGCATAGAAGGCTACATTAATGATAATGTTAATGTGTAGTGATTATCAACAATACTTTCTAATTCATTGTTCGAAACATATCAGTATTATTATATACATATCTTCTTGGGTATTTCAAACTTTTCATTATTCGTACACATTAGAGTTATCATTATTAGGACCTTGTATACATATCATTATTAGTATATTCTAAACTTGGCAATACTGATATATTCCAAAGTTTATCAATATTCTATATTGGTATATTCTAGACTTGAGTATCAATACATATTAAAGTTACCATTAGTAGTTTCTTCTAAACATGATATTGTTAGGCTATTCAAAACTAATAATTATTAGTACGTATTATATTTATCATTAATAGCAACTTCTGATTTTGCTCTTACTAATATATTCCAAAGTTTATCATTATTCTAAACTTGTCATTATTGGTATATTCTAAACTTGTTAAAGTTACCATTAGTAGTGTCTTCTAAACATGATATTGTTAGGTTATTCAAAACTAATCATTATTAGTACGTTTCATATTTACCATTCATGGCAACTTCTGATTTTGCTATTACCAGAATTTTCTAAACTTTGCATTATTAATATGTTTCAAACGTGTCATTATTACTACACATTAACGTTATCATTAATATAACCTCCAAAACTTGTCATTATTACAAAATTGTAAACTTGTGATTATTGGTACATATTAAAGTTATCATTAGCAGTGCCTTTAAACTTTTCAATATTAGTATTTTTCAAACATTAATTATTATAGGACATAACAGTTTTCATTTATAGTACATTGTAAATTTGTCGTTATTAGTACAAATTAAAGTTATGATATATATTACCTTCTAAAGTTGTCATTATTAGTAATTTCTAAACTTAATCAATATGTTCGAAACTTGTATTTATTAATACACATTAAATAGTACAAAATAAAGTTATCATTACTAGAACATTCTAAACTTATCATTATTTATATATTCCACAATTGTCATTATTTCTACACATCAAAGCTATCTTGAGGAGTATCTTCTAAACCTGTCAATCTTAGTAGATTCTAAACTTTTAATTGTATATACATTCTAAACCTGTGGTTATTTGCAGATTTCTCAAGTTTATCATTTCTCAAGTTTATCATTATTCTAAACTTGTCATTATTGGTACATTCTAAACTTGTGAGTACTACATGTTAAAGTTACCATTAGTAATGTCTTCTAATCATGATATTGTTAGGTTATTCAAAACTAATCATTATTAGTACGTATTATATCTATTACCAGAATTTTCTAAACTTTGCATTATTAATATGATTCAAACGTGTCATTATTACTACACATTAACGTTATCATTAATATAACCTCCAAAACTTGTCATTATTACAAAATTATAAACTTGTGATTATTGGTACATATTAAAGTTATCATTAACAGTGCCTTTAAACTTTGCAATATTAGTATTTTTCAAACATTAATTATTAGAAGACATCAAAGTTTTCATTCTAAATTTGTCATTAGTACGTTCTGGTCATTATTAGTAATTTCTAAACTTAAATAATATGTGCGAAACTTGTATTCAATTAATACTTATATGCTAAACTTGTCATTATTAGTACAAAATAAAGTTATCATTACCAGAACCTTCTAAACTTATCATTATTTCTACACATTAAAATTATCTTGAAGAGTATCTTCTAAACTTGTCAATCTTAGTAGATTCTTAACATTCTTATACATTTATATTCTATACATTCTTATACATTCTTATACATTCTAAACCTGTGGTTATTAGTGCATTTCTTCTATACATGTCGTTATTAATATATTCTAATTTTGTCATTATTAGGACACCTTAAAGTTATAGCTAATAGCACCTTCTTGATTCGTTATTGTTGGTATATTATAAACTTTTCATTATTAGTAAACATTAAACTTATCAATTATAACATCTTCCAAACTTGTCAGTACTAGTGTATTCTAAACTTTTCTTTATTTTTATAATATAAACTTGTCGTTATTGATACATATTAGAACTATTATTAGTAGTATCTCCTAAACTTGTATTATTAGTACACGTTAAGAGTACCTTCTAAACATCATTATTAGTATATTCTAAACTTGTCATTATCAGTACACATTAACGTTATTATCAATATTACCTTCTTAACTTGACATCATTAGTATAGTAACTTGCCATATTAGTACACATTAAATTAATAATTAATAGTATATTCTAAAATTGTCATTATCAGTATATTCTTAACTTGTCATTATTAGTACACATTAAAGTTATCATTAGAAATACCTTCTAAACTTTTCATTATTAGTATTTTTCAAACATTAATTATTAGGTATATTATTGGTATATTCTAAACTTGGCAATACTAATATATTCCAAAGTTTATCATTTTTCTAAACTTGTCATTATTGCTATACTCTAAACTTGTGAGTATTAGTACATGTTAAAGTAGTATTGTCTTCTAAACATGACTTTATTAAGATAATTCAAACGTGTCATTACACATTAACGTTATCATGTCATTATTGCCGTTTTTTAACTTTTCTTTATTAGTATTTTATAAACTTGTACACGTTAACAGTACCTTCTACCTCAACAGTAACTTGACATCATTAGTATGTAAGTAATCATTAATAGTATATTCTAAATTTGTCACTATTACTATATTCTAAACTTGTTATTGTTAGTAGACATTAAAGTTATCATTAGAAATACCTTCCTAATTTTTCATTATTTGGATATTATAAACCTCTTCTTATTAGAACACATTAATATTATCGTTCTTAAAATATTCTAACCTTGTCATCAATAGTGCATTTTAAATTTGTGATTATTAGTGCAAATTAAAAATATCATTAGTAGATCCATCTAAGCCTTGTCATTTAGTACATTCTAAACTTCTCCTTATTAGTACATTAAAGTTATAATTGATCGTACCTTTTTCTTATTATTAGTATATTCTAAACATGTTATTATTGCACATTAAAGTAACTTAATTAATAGTAACTTCTAACCATGACATTATTTTTTCATAGAACGGTCTAAATTTGTATGTTCTAAACTTGTCCTTATTTGTTCAAATTAAAGTTATATCTGATAGCACCTTCTAAACTTATAATTGTGAGTATATTCTTAATTATTAATACACATTAAAGTTACTATTAGTAGTACCTTTTAAATTTGTTATTATTAGGACACATTAAAATTTTCCTTAATGGTAAATTGTAAGCTTGTCATTATTAGTATATTCTAAACATGTAGACACTAAAGTTATCATCAATACTGCATTCTAAACTTCTCATTTTAATATTAGTAGTACTTGCCATTGTTAGTATATTCTAAAATTTTCATTATTATTACACATTAAAGTTTTCAT
The DNA here is from genome assembly GCF_046742065.1 of Oratosquilla oratoria. Classification (NCBI taxonomy): domain Eukaryota; kingdom Metazoa; phylum Arthropoda; class Malacostraca; order Stomatopoda; family Squillidae; genus Oratosquilla; species Oratosquilla oratoria. The sequence goes on from NW_027467550.1 coordinate 50,267, forward strand.
TAATAGTACCTTCTAAACTTCTCAATGTAGGTATATTCTAAACATGCCATTATTAATATATTATAACTTGTCATTTTTAGAATACCTTATAGCTATCAGTAATAGTTCCTTCTAAACCTGTTACTATTTGTATATTCTAAATTTATCATAATTAGTGGACAGAAAATTTTCATTTTTAAAGAATTACTATTATCGTTATATGATAAACTTTTCATTAATGATACAAATTAAAGTTTTTTTATTAGTACCTTCTAAACTTATCACTATTGGTATATTCTAAAATTCTCATTATTAGCACTCATTAACAGTGCCTTCAGAACCTATATATTAGTATATTCAAAGCTTGTCATTTTTAGAACACATTAGATTTATCACTAATAGTACCTTCTAAACTTGTCATTATTATTATATTATAGTTAACAGTTATAGTAACTTCTCAACTTGTTATTATTAGCATATTCTAAACTTGTCTTAGTTAGTATATTGTAAACTTTCATTATTAGTGCACATGAAAGTTTTCATTAACAGTACTTTCTAAACTTCTCATTATTACGTGCCATTATTTGTACGTATCATTAATAGGATCCTTTAAACTTATCACTATTGCTATATTTTAAACATGTGAGTATTACATTCTTCTAAACTTGTCATTATCTTTTATTCTAAATGTTTTATTACTTGTATTTCATTAACAGTACCTTCTAAACTTCTCATCATTACGTGCCATTATTATTTCATATTTAAGTTATCATTAATAGGATCTTTTCAATTTATTATTATTGCTATATCTTAAACATGTCAATATTAGATTCTTCTAAAGTTGTCATTACCTTATATTCTAAACTTTTTATTACCTTTCAGTATTAGTACATTCTAAATTGATAGTATTTTCTAAACTTGTCATTATTAGTATATTGAAAAGTTATCATTGATAGTATTTTCTAAACTTGTCATTATTAGTATATTCAAAACTTTATATTTTTACTAAACTTTAAGATAATTATCATTAATAGTTCCTTAAACTGTCATTTTTAGTATATTCTAAGCATCTCGTCGTTGGTATATAATAAAGTTGTTATCAATAGTACCTACCCTGTCTTTGTTTGTATATTCTAAACTTATTATTAGTATACTCTAAATATGCCATTATTAAATTATTCTAAACTTCTCATTATCAGTACATTCCAAACTTTTTATTTTGATAGCACATTAAAGTTATTATTATTAGATTCCAAATTTGCATTTATTAGTACACATTAACGTTATCATTAATAATATCTTCCAAACTTTTCATTATTAGTGCATTATGAAATTGTAAATAATACTACCTTCTAAACTTCTCATTATCACTTGTAACACATTAAAGTTATCATTAATAGTACCTTCTATACTTGTTGTTATTACCATATTCTAAACTTTTTATTGTTAGTATTTTACTATTAGTATATACTGAATTTATCATATCTTCTAAACTTGTCTTTATTAGTATATTGTAAACTTGCTTATTATCAGTACAAATTAAAGTTATCTTGAACAGTACCTTTTAAACTTTTAATTATTGGTATATTCTAATATTTTCATTATTAGTACACATACCTGTACCTTCTAAACCTCTGATTATTAGTATATTGTAAACTTCTGATTATAAGTACACATAAAAGTTATTATTAACAATAACTTGTCAAAGTTTAGAAGTTAATATTAGTAGAACCTTCTAAACTTATCGTTATTAGTATATTCCACACTTGTTATTATTTCTAAACATTAAAGTTACAATTAACAGTATCTTCTGAACTTGTCAATCTTAGCATATTCTAAATATCATTGTAGGTATATTCTAAACCAGTGATTATTAGTATATATTTAAATTTATAGTTAATAGCACCTTCTTAATTTGTCATTGTTAGTACATTATAAACTTGTCATTATTAGTACACATTAAACTTATCCAAACTTGTTAGTATTAGTGTATTCTAAACTTTTCTTTATTAGTATATTATAAACCTGTTATTATTGCTACATATTAAAGTTATTATTAAAGTTAGTATTAGTGTATTCTCAACTTTTCTTTATTAGTATATTATAAACCTGTTATTATTGCTACATATTAAAGTTATCATTAGTAGTATCTTCTAAACTTTTCATTACTTGTATATTCTAGTATTAATAGTATACATTAAGAGTTTTTTCAAAACATTAGTATATTCAATATTACCTTCTTAACTTGATATCAT
>NW_027467550.1:57500-65000 GCF_046742065.1 Oratosquilla oratoria
TTAATTATAATTTCAATTTGTACTAATAATGAAACTTTGGAATATAATAATAATGACAAGTTTAGAAAGTATTTTTAATGATATCTGTAGTTTGTATTAATACTGACAAGTTTGGAATATGCTAATAATGACGCGTTTGAATATACTAATAATGACAAGTTCAGAATATTATAATAATAACATGCTTAGAATATAGTAATAATGCCGAGTTTTGAAGTTACTTTTACTAATAATTACATATTTAGAATATACTAATAAATAAAAGTTTTGAAGGTACTAATTATGAGAGATTTAGAATATATTTCTAATGGAAAATAATTTCGACTGTCATCCACTGATCCAAACCGAGAGTCTGGGAACGACAGTCGAAACTGTTTGATCGTCATCACCGTAACTGTTGATTCTATTCTTCCAATGACAAGTTTAGAATATACTAATAATGACAAGTATATTTTTTTAATATACTATTGATGAAAGTTAAGAAGGCACTAATAATGCTAACTTTAATGTGTACTATATCCGTTGCATTGAGAAATTGCCGTTTGGGCGGAGCACTGGGAGTCCCCCTGTGGTGCCACATATAATTATTTCATAATTTTATTTTATTTTATAATTCTATTTTATGATTTTATAATGTTGCCACATATGATTATATTATAATTTTTTGTCACACACCACCTGTGAAGTAAAAATCAAAGCAATGTTTTCTATACAAAGGTTTCGTTTCCTCGAGTCTAGACATGGCATATGAGGAAGAGAGAGCGACGTTGCCGCTACATCTAATCTCTGGCCCCGCCCCCCTCACACTGCATTCAGAAAACATTACATCCACACGCACGTTCTCGCCATGGATGCCCATGTGTGGCAACACCGGGAAATCTCCTAGCCACGCCTTAGCGGTCATTTCTCGTTACGCTGACTATAATAATATCAAGTTTAGAAGGTACTATTAATGATAACTTTTTAGTTTAGAATAATAATGACAATTGTTTAAATCATCACTAATAATAACTTTAATGTGTACTAATAATGAGAAGTTTAGAATATACTAATAATGGCAAGTTTAATGACAAGACTTGTCATAATTGGTATATTCTAAACATATCATTATTAGTACGATTAATGATAATTTTAATGTATACTAATAACGATAAATTTAGAATATAATGATGATAACACGTTTAGAATATACTAATTATGAAAAGTTCAGATGGTGTTATTAACAATAAGTTAAAGTGTACCAGTGATGACAAGTTTAAAATATACTCACGACAAATTTAGAAAGTACTATTAATGATAAATTTAAGGTGTACTAATATTGACAAGATTAGAATATACTTAAAATGAAACGTTTAGAATATACTAATAATGACAAGACTAGGAGTTACTAATAATTATATCTTTAATGTGCACTAAAAAGGTATGTTAAAATATACTAATAATGAAAAGTACAACTAACAACAAGTTTAGAATATATTAATAGTGACAAGTTTAAGATATTCAAGTATTGATTAGTTTGGAAGGTACTATTAATAACAACTTGTTAATAACGACAATTTTCATTATATATGACAATTTTAAAATATAATAAAAATAAGTTTAGAAGGTATCATTAATGGTAACTTTAATGTGACTTAATGATGAAAAGATTATATAATACTAATATTGACAATTTCAAAATATACTAATATTGACAAGTTTACAATATATTGATAATGATAAGTTTAGAAGGAACTATTATTAGTAACTTTAATGTGTACTAATAATGAAATAGAATATAGTAATAATGATAGGTCTAGAAAGTACTGTTAATGATAACTTTAATTTGTACTATCATTGAGGAATTGATAATATGCTAATAATGACACGTTTAGAATATACTAATAATGACTATTGATTATAACTTTAATGTGTACTAATGACAGATTTAGAATATACTAATAATGACTATCAATTATAACTTTAATGTGTACTAATGATGACAGATTTAGACTATACGAATAAACAAAAGTTTAGAGGGTACTAATAGTGACAAGTTACCTCTCATTGTTAGTATATTCCCAACTTAACATTATCGTGTCATGATTAGTGTATTCTAAACTTGTTATTATTAGTACACATTAAAGTTTTCATTAATGGAACCCTCATAGATTTTAATTATTATTATATTCTAAACTTTTCATTATAAGTACATTGTAATATTGTCATAGTATATTCTAAATTTGTAATTCTAAATTTGTATATTCTAAACTTATGATTATTAGTATACATTGAATTTATCATTAATACCATTATTATATTTTAAACGTGTCATTATTAGTATATTCTAAACTTCTCATCATTAATATATTCTACACTTTTCATTAGTAGTACACTTTAAAGTTAGTATTAACAGTACCTTCTAAACTTGTCATTATTAGTACTTGTTATTGTTAGTATATTCTAAACCTGTCATTATTAGTACACATTAAAGTCACCATTGATAGTACCTTCTAAATTTCTCGCTATTTCAAATTTGTAATTATTAGTATAATCTAAACGTGCCAATAACAGTATGAATGAAAGTTGTCTAAACTTGTCTTTATTAGTGTATTCTAAACTTGTATTTATTAGTATAATCTAAACTTGTCATTATAAGTATATTTTAAACTTGTCATTATTAGTATATTCTAATCTTGTCATTATTGGTAAACATTAAAGTTATTATAAATAGTACCTTGTAAACTTTCATTATCATATTTCATTATTATAAAGTTCTCATTATAAGTATATTCTAAACAAGTCAATATTAGTTTACTTGAATACTTATTTTTTTAGAATATTCTACACTTGTCATTATTAGTATATTCTACACTTATTATACTTTTTATTATTAGTACGAATTAACTTATCATTATTAAAAATATCATTAATAGTACCTTCTAAATCTGTCATTATCAGTATATTATAAAATTTTCATTATAACATATTGTAAATTGTCATCATTAGTAACTTCTAAAATTGTTTTTATAAGTGTTCTAATCTTGTTATTATAAGTATGTTCTAAACTTTTAATTATTAGTTCATTCTAAATTTGTCCTACTAAAGTTGGGATTATTAGTATATTCTAAACTTGTCATTATTAATACATTCTAAACATGTCATTATTAGTACACATGAAAGTTGTTATTCATGCTATCTTCAAAACTTCTTCTTATTAGAAGATTCTAAACATGTCATTATTAGTAGATCCTATTAATGATAACTTTAATGTGTACTGAAAGACAATTTTAGAATATACTAATGATGAAAAGTTTAGATTATATTAACACCGATAACTTTAGAATGTACGTATAATGACTAATTTAATATATACAACTTTGGAAGGTACTACTAATGATAACTTTAATGTGTATTGTGTATGAAAAGTTTAGAATATAGTAATAATGACAAGTTTAGATAACTTTAATTTGTACTAATAATGACAAATTGAGAATAATCTAATGATGACAAGTTTAGAATATACTAATAATGACAAGATTAGAGTATACTAATGACACTAATATATACTAATGACACTATTCTAATTAGAATGTACTAATGACATGTTTACAATATAGTAATAATATCAAGTTTTGAAAATACTATATATGATAATTTAATGTGTAATAATATCGTTATGATAAACTAAAAATGACAAATCTACTATGTATTACTAATGAAAAGTATGGAATGTACTAATAATGATAAGTTTAGAATGCAACCTTAATGTGTACCTATAATGAAGATACTATTTATGATATTTTTAATGTGTAATAATATGGTTATAATATACTAATAATGACAAATTTACTATGTATTAATAATGAAAATTATAGAGTATACTAATAATGATAAGTTTTCTAAATTTATCAATATTAATATATTCTATACTTATAATGACAAGTTTAGAATATACTAATAATAACATGTTTAGAATATACTTATAATGACAAGTTTCGCATATATCAACAATGACAAATCTAGAAGATCCTATTAATGATAACTTTAATGTGTACTAAAAGACAATTTTAGAATATACTAATTATAAAAAGTTTAGATTATATTAACAACGATAAGTTTAGAATGTACGTATAATGACTAGTTTAATATGTACAACTTTGGAAGGTTTAATTAATGATAACTTTAATGTGTATTGTGTATGAAATATTTAATATGTACTATTCGTGATAACTTAAATTTGTACTAATAATGACAAAATGAGAATTATCTAATGATGAAAAGTTTAGAATATTATAATGACAAGATTAGAGTATACTAATGACACTAATATATACTAATGACACTATACTAATTATGTGTAATAATATCAAGTTATAATATACTAAAATGACAAATTTGCTATGTATTAAAAATGAAAAGTATACTAATAATGATAAGTTTAGAAGGCAACCTTAACGTGTACCTATAATGAAGATACTATTTATGATATTTTAATGTGTAATAATATGAAGTTATAATATACTAATAATGACAAATTTACTACGCATTAATAATAAAAAGTATAAAATATACTAATAATGACATTGTAAAATACAAGTCATACATTGGTCATACGCCAAAAGGAATTACTAGAGCACACAGGCATATCTTCAGATACGTTTCATTTTGAAACACTTTGATCCGGAACTCGATTCTGCGCCTACGTAAACAAAACTTGTGATCTCAGCACACAAAAAATAGAGAACGTAATAAACACCAGGGGTGACTACGGTAACAGTACTAACAATAACAAATTTAGAATATTATAATAATGACAAGTTTAGAATGTACTATTAATTAAAATATTAATGTGAACTAAAATTACATGTTTATAATATACTTATAAAGTAAAGTTATTCTAATAATGACAATTTTAGAAGGTTGTATTAAAATTATCTTTATTATGTACTAATAATGACTAGTTTATAAGGCACTACTAATGAAGAATTTAATGTGTTCTAATAATGACAAGTTTAGAATATACTAATAATGACAAGTTTAGAATATATTAATAATACCAAGTTTAGAATTTAGTCCTAATAAAAGATTTAGAATACACTATTAATGACAAGATTACAAGGTGCTATTAAGGATAACTTTAATATGTCAATAATAGTTGAGAATATAAAAATAATGACAACTTTAGGAAAATAGTAATAATGACAAGTTTAGAAAATAATGATAATGACAAGTTTAGAAGGTATTATTATTGATAACTTTAATGGGTACTAATAATGATAAGTTTAGAATATGTAGGCCGCAGTGAGTGGTCTTTCCTAATCTCGGGGACTTGTAGTGTTTTGAGTTTGACAAGTTTAGATGGTACTATTAATAATAATTTCAATGTATATTGATAATGAAATTTTAGAATATACAAATAATGAGAACTTTAGGAGGTACTGTTAATGATTACTTGAATGTGTACTAATAATGGCAATTTCAGAATATACTAATAATGACAACTTTAGAATGTACTATTAATGACAATTTTAGAAGGTTCTATTAATGATATCTATAATGTGTACTAGTAACGACTAGTTTAGAATATACTAATAATTACAAGTTTAGAAGATATGAAGAATGACAAGTTTAGAAGGTACAATTAATGATAAGTTTAGAATATACAAATAAGAATTTTATAAGGTACTAATGACCAGTTTAGAAGATACTAAAAATGCCAAGTTTAGATGATACTACTAATGATAAGTTTAATATTGAAAAGTTGAGAATATACTAATAATAATAAGTATATAAATGGAAACTAATGTGCACTTGTAACAACAAATTTTACATATATTAGAATGTAGTAATAATGACTAGTTGAATATATACAAGTTAGTTACTACTAATGATAACTTTAATGTGTGACACTAACGAAAAGGTTAGAATATAGTAATGATTACAAGTATAGAAGGCACTATTAATGATAACTTTAATTTGTACAAATAATGACAAGTTGAAAATATAGTAATAATGATAAGTTTAGAATATACTAATATAGAAAAATAATAAATTGAGAATATAGTAATAATATCAAATTTTGAAGGTACTATTAATGAAAACTTTAATGTGTATTAATAATGATAAGTTTAGAATATACCAATAATGGTAAGTTTAGAATGATGAAAAGTTTAGAAGATTCTAAGAATGACAAATATAGAATATTCTAATAATGACAAGTTTATAAGGTGCTATTAATAATAACTTTAATGTGTTAGATATATTAATAATAACAAGTTTAGAAAGTACTATTAATGAAAATTTTAATGTGTACTAATAATGACAGATTTAGAATATATTGATAATGACAAGTGTAGAAGGTATTAATAATAATATGACAAATTTAGAGTATACTAATAATGATAAGTTTAGAAAGTACTATTAATGAAAACTTTAATGTGTACTAATAATGACAAATTTAGAATGCATTGATAATCACAAGTGTAGAAGGTATTAATAATAATATGACAAATTTAGAATATACTATAATTATAAGTTTAGAAGGTACTATTAATGACAACATTAACGTGTACTAATTATGACGTGTTTGGAATATAGTAAAAACTACAGTTTTGAAGGTAGTATTAATCTAATGTGTACTAATAATGACAAGTTTAGAATAATTGTAATGACAAGTTTAGAATATACTATTTATAATGACTTTAATGTGCACTAATAACAACAAATTTAGAGTACTTTAATAATGACAAGTTTAGAAGTTACTATTAATGATATCTTTAATATGAAATAATAACGACATGTTCAGAATATACTAATAATGACAAGTTTATAAGTTTATTAATGAAAACTTCAATATGTTCTAATAATGACAAGTTTAAAATATACTAGTAATGACAAGTTTAGACTATATTAATAATAAGTTTAGAATGTACTAACAATAATGAGGTATTAGAACAAATAGTACAAATAGTCACGAGTTTAGAATATACTATTAATGGCATGTTTAGGAAATACAAATAATATGCTTATAATGAAAAGTTTAGAATATACTTATAATTACATTTTTAAAATATACTAATAATGACAAGTATAGAAGATATATTAATAATAACTTTAATGCATACTCATAATTCCAAATTCAAAATAAAGTTTAGTACATAATAATAATGAAAAATTAGAATACAAATAATACAAATACAAATAATGGAATGTTCATAATATACTAAAATAACAAGTTCAAAATATACTAATAATGACACGGTTAGAATATACAAAAAAATTATAGGTTTAGAATGCTCTAATAACGACAAGTTTAGAATGATAATTAATATGTACTAATAATGACAAGTTTAGAATATACTAATAATGCGAACTTTAGGATATAGGCCTACTTATAATGACAAGTTTAGAAAATTCTAATAATTACAAGTTTACAAGGTACTAATAATGATAACTTTAACTTTTACTAATAACGACTAGTTTGGAATTTACTATTAATGACAAATTTACAAAGTACCA